>NC_135344.1:43559159-43862755 GCF_023851605.1 Tamandua tetradactyla
TTTCATTCTATGTCTGGATATCAATGGCATCTTCTTTGCTACCCATTTTATCCAAAACTTCAGGTCACTAAGCTCTTAATAGCCAGGTACTGAGTTTAAGGCATTGTGTCAGCCATCAAAAAGTTCAATATAATGTGGTAAGGGCTGGAGTCAGAATAGCACAGGATATTAAGGATAAAGAGAAGGCAAGTAGCACCACTGTGCTGTCAGCCTTATGGTCTGAAGAGTGAAAGTGACTACTTCACATATCAGTGTCCCCTGCACCTCTGTTGTGTTGTATTTAGATCAATCTTCAAAACAATGCCTGAGTATCCAGGTTATCAAAGGAAGGTGTTAACCTCAGGGAAAGTATGACCACTAAGGCATGCATCTTCCATCTTACTTTTCACACCATTCTTATTGCTAGAAAGTTCTTTCTCTTTGTATGAGTTTTCTTGGCAAAATATTCAATTTCTGTTCCTACTGGACCCCACAGAACAAGTAAAATCCTTCATCTTAATAAATAACTTGAAACATATTTCAGTAGTATCCCCATCTGAAAAATGTCTCTAGCTTAAATCTTGTTTGCTCTCAACTTTTTGTCAAATGACAAAGCTGTGAACCCTACCTATAAACCATACTTCAAAGAATATTTTCAATCTTTCAATGCAGAGTGAACAAATTTGGCGTAATACTGTAGGTGCCATTTGAGAGCAAATCACCTAGGTTCCCTAAGACAGCAAGAAAACTTAGGCATATTGCAGAAGATGGGCCACCTCCGCGAAGTCAGTATGGCAATTTCCCCGGGAATAGAATCTAAACCAGAGTTTTCAAAAGGTCAAACCACCGCGGCTTTTCTAGAAGCCCCACGAGGTTTTCCACCTGGCCAAATAAACCCTATGATCAGGATAAATCCCAGTTTCTAACATCAACAGGAAGTTAAGAAAGGCCTTGCTATTCCTGAGAGCAATTGTCAAGCCAGGCAGGGAAAATATGCCCTTTGGGCTTGGAGCAGGGAAAGATCAAATGAATAATATTTCAAACATTTTCCTTTTGAATTAAAATGCATGGTTTAGGCCATATTTCAATTATCAGCTTGACATTACTCTCTAAGCAAATGACTAGAGTTAACAAGAGAGCTACTATATTTTGAATACACTGATTTTCTGCTTGGAATAAACTCTAAATAGCTGATTAGAAAGCTGTGAATCAGATGGACTCAGTGTACTTAATACATCCTGCGATAGATTACAAACCGGAAACATGTGCATCTTTGAAGGTGAAATGAATTAAAAGCAGGTGATTGCTACAACTTCAACATATAAATAGTAGTGACATACTAACTCTTATCTGTGAATAAAAAAAATAGTCCACATTTTGTCATGCATATCAACCTAATGCATAAAACTACTGAGCTTAAAGGTATAAAGATACATGGATTTATTTTTCAAAAATGATTGTGGTATGAAATGAATACTTAATTGAATAGTAACAGAATATACTGATGTTGCCCTCCATTATTTTCATAAGCAGAAGGATATTTCCTCCATTGTCTGTCTCTTACTTATATATTTTGGTTGTTCACATTTAGCCTGGGCCACCATTTTATCAATCACAGGGATATTTCATCAACTTAAATAGTATTCTTTGAATTATGAATTAGTTGTCTTGTCTTAGCTCTATTCCCAGCACTGACAGCACGACCTTGGGGAGATGGCTTCGCCTCTCAGTATCCCGAGTTTCTTCCACCTATAAAATTGTATTAATGAAATGATAGTACTTACCATGTCATTGAAAGGGTAAAGATGATTATTCCAGCACAGGCTTGTTGTTGCAATTATAATGTCAGGAAAAGAATCTATGTAATGTCTGTAAAGCCTCCTCCTTACAAAGCACTAAAAAGTACATTTCACTATATTTTAGTTCTGAAATTTAAACATAATTGAATTGAGGAAGTGGAAGAAGGCTTTGTCTATTTGATGTTATTGTTTAGCATATAAATGGCATTTATTGATGCAAAGCACCTCTTAGTAATTTTTACAATCTGTTTTCCCCACACAAATCCAAGTATAAGATGGTCTTTGAGCTAAGAAAACTCAAGCATGGATAATTTTAACCCAAGCACAAGTGAATAGCGGCATACAAAGATGGAAGCTAATCTAGAAGGAATATTTATACCTTCAGGTGTTTTGGAGGCAAGATAAAGTAAGTCTTGGATTGGGCCCCTCTTTGTCTTTATCTTTACTAGCTCTTACCCTCTGCCTGACATCCTTTCCTCTGCCCATCAGATTTAATGGTTCTTGTGTTCTCAAAAAGCCAGTGGAATCTCACTGCACATCTGGTTTTCCCAGGCAGGTGTATTAACCTCTCTCCATACTATACCATTCATGTGTATGACTTCAGGAATCTGAAATTGTGACTAGGAAACACTGGCCTTCCCATAGGACATATGTTGTTTGATATCAATCAACAACTTTTAAAACCAAATTTCAGTTTCCAGGAAAACAGGATGGAGCAGTTTTATTGGAACAGTGAATAATCCCCATTTACTTACAATCATGCTCACTAGGCAGTCACGAATTGAGCCTCATGTGTTAGATCAGTGATGATATTGCATCTGTGGGAAGGTTAGTTGAAAACTCAGCCCAGTCCACCTGGACAGACTCCGTTTCAAGAATTTGCTTTGCTTGGTTGTATTATGTTTAAATTGTCTTTTGTTTCAAAGATAGCTGGGAAAAGAGTAGAGGATACAGCAATGAAAGTGATCAGATGAATGGAAATATTTTCTTTGGGGACATTGAATAATCAGGACTCTTTAATCTGTAAAAATCAAAGCTAAATAGACTCAAAGTCTACAAGTCTATAAAACTGAAAAGAATAGAGAATGAATTGAGATGGACTTATTCATCAAATTCCAGAACAAAGGGCCCTTTTTAAAACTTGAAAAGTAAGGATTTAGGATAAAGGGAAAGAACTATTTTTTTTTAACACAGTGGGTGATAAACTTACAGAGCTCATTATCCCAACTATTGTTATTCATTAAAATATAAATAGACTCAGACAAAGATTGGTACCAGATTAAAGATCATAATAGGATACTAAGAAGGATTGGGTTTAGCCTAGTGGTTGGGAGCCTTTACCTTAATATCATCTATACCTAATTTTAAATTCTAGCATAGCCCTGACTGGAGGAATTACTCAATCTCCCTAAGCCTATGGCACAATTTTACATTGTGCCATGGAAATAATAATAGTGCTTAAACTTTCGGGTTGTTGGAATGGTTGAATGAGTTAAGGCTTGTTAAAGTCATGGTACTATGCCTGGCACATAACGTGAAGGAAGGAGATGGAAAAGGTGAAAGAGAAGAAGAAAAAAAAAAGGAGAAGGAGAAAAAGATGTAGAAAATGATGAATGTTGGTGATGATGAAATCTTTCCAGGTTAATGTCTTGCTATTCTCAAATGAATCTTGATCAGGATAGTTCTGATATACACAAGGACAATCCTGCACAACAAAGAATCAAACTGTTCAGAATGTAAATAGGACTATATTTGAGAAACAAAGATTTAGACCTCAGAACTGCATTGAGGTTAAAGGATTTATACCTAATCTTCTTAATTGCAGGTTAGTAAGGTCTATTGACACATGCAAACATACACATATGCATATATATATATATATATATATATACACACACACACATACACACATATAAACACAGAGAGACACATGCACACACAAATACACATACCTCATCAACTCTTTGTTTCAATGAATCCCCAGTTTAGTAAGAAAATAAACGTTTAGTTTTGCAACTTGATTTGACTAGTAAAGTCAGCTGAATTGACTGAGTAATATTTGCTTGCAAATCTAGGCTGCCTTTCAATATATGCTGAACCCTGATATATTTTCTCCTTTTAATTGTGTTTCACAATTTAATTGTGTTTCACAATTGTTCTGAAACTCTTAGAAATCAGACAAAATAAGTGGTAATAAAGCAATTCCATATGAAACATTGGAAAGTATTGCTCTACACAACCCAACTTTTATTCATGTAAAAATTTGAGTTAAGCATTTTCTTTCATCCTCTTTGCCCCAGTGAAGAATCTTATCTCTGAGGCTTTGCTTTCCATGTATGAAACAGCCTTTTATTTTTAAAATTTTGACGTTATCTTTGTTATTGCATTATTTGCTTACTTCCCATGTCTCTTCTTTTCTGAAAATATATTTCCTTTCCTTTTACTCACTGCTAAGCCAACTCTACCTCCACATACCCTTCCTATCATTCAATTAGGGAAATGCACATGATGAGGGCACCCCTATACACAGATACACAGGCACACATATGCACACACCTCCTTGTCTGCTCGTAGAGAAAACACATCTCTAACTTCTATAAGGGTGTCTTCACACTTCAGGCTGAGGTCCTGGCATTCTATCTTCATAGCTCTTATCTGTCCTACACAGAAAGAGGGAATGGGGTCTGGGGACTATGGGGAGAAGATTTCTTGCCATTCAAAGCAAACTCTTTCCCCCCTTTTTTTTTCTCCTTTCTCTCTTTTTCCCCCTTACAAGATAAATAGAAATAGAAAGGACAAGCAGTTTTGATTAGCATTTAAAATGTTGTCAATTTTTAATGAAAGCGCAACCTCCAACCATCAACTTCACACAAACTAGAGACAAGGTTGCAAAATGAATGCTAATATATTTGGCACACTTTCTCACACTTGTCCTTCCATGAACTTTTCTTGTTGCTAATTTGTTATGTCATCCCATATTAGTAGGTTTCAGAAGTCCAAACTGGCAAATGTGGTGACCCAAAGAGAACCAGTCTTTGAGGTTCTTTAAGTGGAAGCACAGTAGTCGGGCAGTTCATTAGCTGTGTACCTATAGTTCTATAATGTGACTGTATCAGTTGGAGGGGTTGCCAAGTTTCAGGAGTCGTCTTCAGAGTCTTTCAACATTCATTTCTGAATGTGACATTTTAATTCAAGAAATAAATGCTTGCCAGTCAGTCAACAACATCCAATGCATGCAAATGGTATGCTTGCTTTTCCCTGAGTAGCAAAGGGAATATAGACTACTATGATTTCCCTCAAGGAGCATATATTTTTAGTGGCAAAACAAGAAAATATACATGGAAAGGACATAAAAACATGGGGAAATAAACAGACAAACAAATATGAAGTATTAAAGAGTGAAATGATAAACCATAGGTGCTGAAGGTTATCTGTGATGATGTTGTTGGGTTCCATCTAGAACCATGTGTAGACTGGAATGTCTCTCTGGAATATCAGCTGCTTCATGGGTGAGTGGAGAGAGTCCATGCTCCCCTACTCTTATCTCTCCTAGAGAAAGTAGGATGCAAAACAAATATATCAGGGTATCTGAGAACAGAGCAGAATGGAGTGGAAAAACAATGAACCACATTAGACAAAAACTACAAGGCATCTGACCTTTGAGAGCTTTGCTTGAATCTTATTTAAAAGTCAAGGAAGGCAGCCAAACTAGTTTCCACTTTGGAGGATTAAGCAAATATTTTTTATTTACTCACTTCAGGTTGACCATTCTCTCTCTGTTTTAAATTCACTAGCACATTCTACAAAGTAAAATGTAGTAAGGCTCATTTGTAGTGTACATGAATTATATGAGTTAGATAGATTTAGTCAGATCAGTCTACAACCACAAGGTGTTCAGTATTCCTGAACCTTCATGGGGAAGTTTATATTTTTACATTTCCCAATTTTCACTGGGAATCTGGCTTGAGGAGCATTGTTTTCCTCAGGTATAGGGCATGGTATTCTCTCTGTTCAGTTGATTCTACATAGACCAATGGACATGACTAGTAAATCAAAGCAATAAGTGCTTATTTGCTCTGTGATTATAGTTTTAACAGGAATAAAATATCTCTTTCTAGGTAACAACGCACATACTCACCCAAGCCTTATTCTTATCAAATTCTTCCATCATCTTTTTGGGACAGTTCTGTATATTGGAGAAAACTCTTCCATTTTTGTTATGGGAGAGCTTTCTAATAATGAATAATGTCAATAGAAAACATTTTTTCAAAAATAGAGCTTAATTCAGCTCTGCGTTTTGTTATAAATTAAAATTTGCAAATTGGTAGAGAGAATATCAAAGTTGGGGATTCTAAACATCAAATGCACCCCTAGCACATTTAAAAAATAGTAGGCAATTAAAAGCATATGGTCGTGAAGATATTATAGATAAGCTTACAACAATATAAGCACATTTATATCAGCATTTCCTGGCTCTTGTATTTAACTCTGAAGAACTAATGCTGTATAAGTGCCTGGGTTAATTTAGGCAGACACACAAACACACACACACACACACATCTTTATTTAAAATAGGAATTGCACAAGAAGCTAAGATGGAAGAACTAAAACTAAAGGTCATGAAATTTGATCATCTTCATATTTAAGGTTACTCTAAGTACTCTGCAAATAACAAGGTGCTTTAATGTCGTGCCTGCACTTTTGTCTCATCTAATATGAAGCCCGTGAAAGATTGTTGCTGAAGTCATTATCTTCAACTGTTGAGAGCATAGATCATGACTAAGTGACTGAAGTGCCGTGGGAACTCTCAATGGGCTCCTGCTCAGCAGCTGATATATGTCTCTAGGTATCCATCAAACTCAAATGATGTGCAATGGAAAAGAAAGACAGAACTTTTTTTTTTTTTAAGTTACCTTTCTGCTTCTGAAATGCAGGATCCAGATCAGTTAAGAAACTGATGCCCCATAATATTAAAACATGTTTTTTAAAACGTCACGTGAGTGAATTTTTTAATATTCCTGTGAGAAAATTGTCTGGCTTCTTCAGAAATATATAGACTGCAAACAGTTGAATTAGTAAAGATCTTGTGAAACATACCTTATTTGTTTCCCTCCTCTATACAAATGCTGGTAATCTAGGTTAACATGAATATTCTTAGTAACTCATATTCATGTAAATGCTCATAGGGAGAATCTGTCATAAGGGAATTTTGTCTTTATTTTAAGCAAAGAACTGATGTGAGTGATCAGGGACAGTATCCTGGATAAGGAGGCTTGTGCGATGGATTCTAATGGGAGACAGGTGTGAGAGGGCATTTCAAAGAGAAAGAATAGTGTCAATAAATCCACACAGGTAAGACTAGAGGTGTTGATTTTAACAAGTAGATATTAGCAAGTAGGAAAAAATATTTTACATCAGGAGAAGTAGATTGGGGCTATTTTAGCTGGATAAAGCCTTAAAATTTTGGACTTGCATCTTTAAGATCCCATTGGATATTTTAAGGAAGAGAGTCACACTATTCAAAATAGTTTGGAGGAATGATTCTTCTGAAAACAAAATGCATGAATAACTGGTATAGGGAGAGACTAGGGGTCAGCCAATTCATTAAGAGATTATTAATATAATCTGAGGCATGGCCAGTAGGGATTTCAATTGTGGTGGATGTTGGAAAGATAAGACACAGCATAAGATTAAGTAGGAGGAAAACTCTAGGCTCTCTAACTGAAAGATGTGAGTCAATATTACTCAGAGTTTAAAAATGTGTGATAAAAAGAATGGTGAATACTTATCTCTCCAAGTAAGGAAGAGAGAGAGGAGTTGAGTTAAATTTCTGTCATTTTGAGTTTGCTTTGCAAATATCACTGAATAGAACTATATAACAGCTACTTGGAAAACCAAGATGGGTGCTAGATCAAAGGTCTCCACCAGAAGCAGATTCAGAGAATTCTCCTTAATAAGGAAGGTGATTGAAGAGAAAAAATATTACCACAAGAGGGTAAAAACAGCAGAGCAGAGAAAATTGGATGTGGTAGGCTGACTAACGACCCCTGAAAATACACGTGTTGTCATCCTTGGGACTCTGAATGCTAACTTCCATGGCAAAAGGGACATTGGAGATGTAATTAAGTTAAAGCTCTAGAGTTAAGGAGACTATCCTGGACTCTCCAGGTGGATGCAAATGTAATAAGTGTCTTTATCAAAAGGAGACAGAAGGAAATCTGACTATAGTAGAAGAGAAGGCAATGCAGCAATGAAGACAGAGATTGAGTGATATAGCTGCAAGCCAAGACATAATGGTGGCCTCGAGAAGGTGGAAGAGACAAAGAACAGATTCAGATTCGCCCCTAAAGCCTCCAGAAGGAACTAGCACTGATTACACCTTGACTTTAGCCCTTCTGGCCTCTAGAACAATAAGATTAAATTTCTGTTGTTTTAAACCACTGATTTTGTGGTAATTTGTGAAAGCAGCAATAGGAAACTAATACACATGAAACATAAAATATATGGTAGAAAGGAGGAGAAAGAAGAGACTGAGAAGGAAGAGTAAGAAACACATCAGGGGTGTTTAGTGAGTCAGAGATATTGAGGGAGGAGAAAATTTCAAAATAATCCCAGTATTGAAAAACAGACCTTTCAGATTGGAAGTTCAAGATGAAAGGTGGAGAGAATCAGATATAAAGATTTTAAAGTGATTTGAGTGTCTTCCTCAGATCCAAGGAGAAGTTTGAGTTTTCCAATGTATAATTTCAAAGTAAGCTCTCTTGTGTTTTCTGATTTTTGAGAAGAAAGAATTTTCAAAGTTATCTCATTGGGCTTTGAGCTGGGGAGCTAACAGTTTGAATGACTTTGGTAAACTGCTATTTTCTGAGTCCTTTCATTTGAAGTTCCAAGATAATAAAACATAACATGTTTATACCTAATTGAATAATTCCTTTCCAAGCCTTGATATTTCAGAAAATAATTGTTTACTTGATTATATATATGTAATTGCTCAGCAATGATACAACAATAAATGAATTAACATAACTCAGCTGCTTTGAGTTATGAAGTTGTCCCAACTCCCTACCTGATCTGACCTTGGGTCCAGAAAAGGTTTACATCAATGATGAGTCTTAGTTCATGATGAACCACAATGCTTACTTCTGTTTAATCATTGCTGATAGTAACAGCTGACAGCAAGATCTAAGGAAAGAGAGGGGAAAACCTACAGCAACTGACTTCTATTTAACAGAGGGGGAAAAAAGTCTTTTTTTATAATTCACTGTTTTTGCATATGGATGGAGTTGAATGGAAGGTTATTCTGCATATTTTTGTTGAGTGTATGAAATTACAGAGGACACATTTATTTCCCTTTAAAAATAAACTCTAAAACTGTTTCCTGATAAATCCTTTAATTTAAGATAAACAGAATGGATTATCCTTTAACTTTCTTTTGCATGAAAAGTGCTTGTCCTAGCATTTGCAAGGAGTAGGAGAGTCTTCTTCATAAAGGTCAAGCACGTGGTATTGGTTGGAGTAAAGGTTGGGAAAAAAGAGGAGATAGTCTCAAGGCAGGCAGATTTAGTTTAGGTAGCAGGTGTTTCCCTCAACATGAAAGCCCCTGGCCAAAAGAGCATGTGCTCAGCTCTGCTGGACAAATGCTTAGATTTCATATCATGGGGAACCATTCATTTGTGTATATACACCAGGAAATGGCTTTCCTATCCAACACAAAACAGAACAAAACAACATTATTGTTACCAGCCTGAAGACACAAGCATTTCTTTCTCCATAAATTTCTTTAGAGTTACAGACTCTTCTCCAAATCAGTATGATTAGGTCACAGTTGAGGATATTTCAAAGGAATGTGACAGTGAGGATGCACTAGCTTTTGTGTAACCATGGCACTAGCAAGCTTCTTCTCTAATGTCTTAATTTGGGAGAGGGCAGGGAAAATAACACGTGACCTGATAGAAAATCTTGGCTTCAAGTTGGCAAGAGAAGGGGAAGTAGAGGCTACCACAATTTGTCATTTTCACAAAGTTTCAGGGATAGACCCTAGGTGGTTTCTGCATTTTTCCCTCTGTCATCCACTGGTGCTCCCAAATACAAATTCAGTTATGAATATTGTCTGAAAAGAAACAGATAAAGTTGCAATGACCTCCTCTCCTCCACACTGGCTTAAATTCATTGGAACTTGGAATTATACTGCCAGGCTCAGGCCCAAGAAACAAGATCTGAGATAAATCTGCTCAGCCCAACTCTTCATTCCTTCACACATGCCCCCACCTCCGAGTTCTTCCTCATCACCACCCGCCATACAAACACATCTCAAGACTCTTTCATGACTACGAGATTCAAAATCTGGTCCCAGAGACACCCTGAATGCTTGAAAATAACCTTAGTCATTAATCCATTGCCCTTGTTTTGGCCTCAGCTAAAGGATTGGTTTTAGTTCTTTTGCACATACTCCTAGCTCCACCTCTGATTCTCAGTCCCTCCTCTGCACTGGATCATCCCCACCCTGCACTGAGAGGTGTCTGGCATGGCATGAAGGTAGCTAGATGTTGCCTGTCTCCTGAATGTTGGTTGTTGCCTACATTTGCTGTGTATGGGGTATCTCTTTAAGGAAAAATTCCAGAGACTTTTTGGTATTTGTGGGTGGGCCATGCAGTTGTCCTTGTCTGGAAGCCAAGTCAGGCTGGGGTATGGTGACTGGGATCTCTGAAGACCTCAGCTACCTCTTTTTTCTCAGCTCATAATGACTGAAGAACCATAATGCTTCTGTTCTGTCCAGGATCAAACAAAATAAAACAAAGTTCAAAACTACTTTTCTTGCCATTACAAAAAAAGTGCAATCATCAATTGTAACAATTGGGGTGGGGTGGTATATGGGAGTTCTGTATTTTATGTATGATTGTTCTAGAAACCCATGATTTCTCTAATTAAAAAAAAAAAAAAGAAACTGCTTTGCTTAGTTTTGTGTCCCAAATTGAGTAACCACCCACTGTTTGCACTGAAAAGGGGGTTACTGTGCTTTTGTGGTATGGCTCCATGACATCATCCTCAGCTCCACAGTGAGTGTCCTCTGAGACATGTGCTATGGGAGAGCAAAGAAGGATGATGGCTACCTTAGGTAAAGGATGTTCTAGGAGGAAGGAAGACATTTCTCACTTCTTTCATTGGTGTCATAATAATCTGCTATAATAACCTTGTTCAGGAGATGTTTCCTTGGGATGAAGGGAGGAAGAGGCTAAAGAAGCAGGGCTTCAATTGGTGTTCAACCTGACGGTGGATGCAGAGGATAAAGCCATCATCAGACTGTGAATTCCACTGTCCTCTTGAACTTCAGCCAAATAGTTGTCCCTTTAGGTGCTGGGATAAGTGGCTTCTGGGGAAGTTCATCCTTGAATGCAATTAATCTATCTGTACTCAACAGGAATATTTCTGCATCATTCCAACGTTCTCTTGGTAACCATTTTATCTGAAGTGGAACATTTCCAGGAGTTGATTATAAGCATGTGAAAGAAGTCTTAGTTGCTATTTTTTCAAACTCCAATCAATTCACAGGGATGATTAGATTCAACTATTGAAGGAAGAGTTGACGTAATCTACCCAAATGAGTTCCTGAGTCATCGCTGAAAATGTTTGTATCCACGGATTGATGTAACCCGCCTTGCTGTTTCTTTCCCTTTTAATTAGCAATCTTTCCCTCTTGTTTGTTTGTGGGTTTTTTTTTTCCCCTTCCTATCCATTTAACATTTCTATCATGGAAAAGTTCCCTGCAAGCAGTAACCACTATTTGAATGGTGAAATCAACAGCACAGCAAACGTGGTTCTTAATGAGGCAAGACCTGTTGCCTCCTCAATCTCATAAGGAATATTTGGGCATATAGATATTTTTAAATGTTAGGAGAGATGTGTGTACAAGGCCTATTGAATGCACTTTCAGAGACTGGAAAGATTCTGCGATTGCATTAACAATATATTATTTTTTAAAAGAATCATTTTTATGGCCATTTTTCCTTTCTATTACTTAGTCATTCTGGCTCCTGCATTTAGAGTCTTTGCCATGCAAATATAATATAAGCCTTACTCTGCTTATGTAGTGATTTTAAAATGTTTTAATGTTCCATTTGACATTCCCACTGGTCCCATTTCTTGTGCTGAAAGTGTATTAATTCCCATATCTATATCTATATCTATATATCTATCTATCTATCTATCTATCTATATATATATATATATATATATATATATATATATATATATATATATACATTTTTGCCAGTCAGGGGTATAAAAACATATTTTCCATGCATATATTAGAGAGGTTATTGCAAGTAGAAGATAGAGTAAGAGAGAGGGATAGGAAGAAGATAAAAAGAACAGAGGAGAAAATAAGAATATAAAGCAAAAGAAAATGGAAAGAAGGGAGAATTCTAAAATGTGGAAATGGCAAAAAAGATGCAAGGTATGCTCAAGTTAAAGGGAATACATGAAAAGAGAGTAAAGCAAACCGGGTGACAGGGAAAAATACACAAGAAAATCAGATAAGAACAAAATCAATCATTAGAGAAGAGAGAGGAAGAATCAGATTAGGGACTGACCTCAACTCACAAATGAAAACAGAAAGCAAGCATGCCATTAATTATGGGTCATTTCATTTTAGCTGAAATGCTCTGATTTCCTGTATTATCAGACACATTTTTTTTAAATTTTACCAAAAATATTATTATCCCCCAAGTATTATTCTTATTAATGTTCTCTTCAATTCTGCAGGAGGCATAAAAATAACTGATGAGTATGAGAACATAAGCCATGTGGTTACTGAGGCAGGGGTGATAATTAGAACATGCTGTACTACGCAGTAAACAAAGCTATTATGAACAAGAGAGTTCTTTATAGAGTGTTTAAAAAGAGGATGGAAATAATATACTTTCCCCTGACTGGTTTAAAAGCTCAGCTGGTTACTACTCTGAGAAATAAAAAAAAAAAAAATAGTTGGAATTAATTGGCCAGTGGATTTGGAATTTAGTTAAATGCATCCACAAATATCATTGATATGTGGTATATTTCATGATAATTTTTTTCTTACATAATCTCTTTCCAATCCCAAACTTACAGTTTCAGAGACTAACTCTCATGTATTTCATAAAGCTAGGCTATTGAATGAAAAATCTTTATGATTTTTAAGTTTTTAGTAATTTCTGATAATACCAATTTAGAGTTATCAAAATGTGAAATACTATATGTAACATCCAATTTTACTTGGAACCTCAGTAGTCAGAGAACTAGGGCCAAAATTTTTTTTATTATATCACCATACATATCTTCACTCAGTAAGTACAATATGACTATCTGATGATACTTGGAAGGATTCTTATAAGCCAAATAAATTTATGAAACATTAAATAATGAATTTCCCCTTGTTGGACTCCCTAGAAAATCTTAGTTGAAGACACCTCTATTATTTTTTTTTGCCTTCTCATCTAGGGGGATGACCATGCTCCTCTATTTCTTTTTTCTTTTCAGAATGCAAGCTCTATTAACTATTGTAGTAATATTTGATCCCAAAGAAATAGAAGAGAAATGTTTTTGATTAAACTAAAAAAAAAAAAAAAAGCAAAACAAATGAACAAAGAACCTATAATTTGAAATCATAGATAGTGCTAGATTTCCCATATTCCATTCTTAACCACTTTTCTGTGCCAGTTGCTATGGTCCAAGATAAAGTGATACATATATGCCCCTTCTATGAGCCCATCATCTGGAAAAGAAGAACACTAAGAAAATCATAATTGCTGATTTCACAAGCTTATAGAGGGTAGGCAGATGCTTCTGTAATGCAAGTAACAGGTAATAGACGTGGGGATAACTCAGAAGAGAGGGTTCACTTTAATTGGTATGGGGAAACAGGGAGAAAGAACTCAAAGTGACTTTTTAGGTAAAGAAATTACCATGATTACTTTCAAATGCAGAGCTTTCAGGCCTGATACTCTTAAGGAGCACAGAAATTCTGCCTGACTTTATTTCAGTATTTGTGTGCCCAACACTGGGCTTGGCTCTCAGGGTATGGAGAGAAGTAAATCATGGGCCTTGGTGCTCCAGGGCTGAGGGCCTATTGAGAGTGGCGGATATGGGCTTCAAAGCAACAAAGCCCACTGAAGTGTTGCAGAGTTACGGTAGAAGTAGGCGCAGAACATCCTGGGCCCAGTGGAGTGAGGCCAGATTGTAGAGGACAAATCAGCTGGTGGGTGATCACCCCACTGCACTGGTGTCTGGGTTGTTTCCTGCTCCTGCTCTCGCCGTTAAAATCTGTTCTCCACACAGCAGCCAGAGTGATGCTTTCGACAATCTAAGGTTAGTAATTTCATCCATCTGCTCAGAGTCCTTCAGTGGCTTCCTTCCCACCTTGAACATGGTCCAAAGGCCTTACCCAAGAATCCAAGCGCTCCAGATTCTATGTGACTTCCCCTATAAACTTAGAGAATCACTGTGCAGACATGTTAATCTTTACTTTGTAGAGGAGAAAGTTAAGCTTAGCAAGATGAAACGGATCGCTTGTGTCACAGAACTAGTAAAGATGAAACCAGGTCTTGGATACTTGGTTGTAAATATCCTTACCTCTCAAGCCCAACACTTAACCATGAACTCCTAAAAGTACACTGTCAAGACTTGTGGCATCAATGT
This sequence comes from Tamandua tetradactyla, assembly GCF_023851605.1. NCBI lineage: Eukaryota > Metazoa > Chordata > Mammalia > Pilosa > Myrmecophagidae > Tamandua > Tamandua tetradactyla. The sequence goes on from NC_135344.1 coordinate 43,573,610, forward strand.
AATGGGGTGGCATCTGCTCAGTGAGAGGGCATGTATTGTCTCAGGGTACCTCAAGTATGAGCCTGACACATTGGATTTGCAATAGAAAGTACAGCTTGGCCTGGCCCCCTCCAAGGTTACCTGGGTAGGAGGGTGAGAAGGTGAGCTCAGCCTGGGGACATAGAGAGATGGTTCCATTAGTGGAGTTCATCATTCCACTTGCTTGTTTCCCCCAGCAACCGAGTCTGATTGTTATTCGTTATTCCTTTCCTCCATTAGTATCAACAATGACTGAAATAGAAGAATTGCCTGCAGTGGTGAGGACACATGAAACCTGAATTTAGGAGGATTGTCAAAGATCTCTTCTTTCTCAGCCTCCACTGAGCCGTTTTGCTACCAGTCATGGAGGAGGTCAGGAGAGAAAGGCATGATGAGAAACTCACTTGTAAAATTGTTTTAACAAAACATCTGTGAGCTACTGCTTGATCAAATGACAGACATCAATCAGAATAATAACTTCAAATATGAGATTTTCAATTAGTGAGTGAACATAAATAAATGTGTCTGGAAAGTCAGCACAAAGGATTTTAGACAGAGACAGCCTATACATAACAAAAGAGAGGCAGGTAGCAGGGAAAATGTATACTGTTTCAACTGTTTCAGCAAATGCAAAATAGTCCCCCAGAACCCAGGGTAAAAGAAGACCTAGAGAAATCAGGTTGTGGATAAATATTAAGACCTATGCACAAACTATCCTTGGGTGACATTTTTGAGCATATGCGTCTTATTAGAGTTCTGCAAAGAGGACTAGCCTCCATTTTTTGAGAAGGGTAGAATAAACCTTTCTCTCCTGTTTAACTTGGCTTCCAAAATTCCCCTAACCAAATGCTACAGATTAGAAGAACTATTTAAGTAGAAACTCTAGCACACCAAAGGGGATATTCTGTGAGGGTAGGAAAAGGGAAAAATGAAGTTTATGGAGATCGGGAATTTACCAAAATGTTGAGTTTTGCTTTTAAGTTAATGAAATAATCCAGTGTTTAGTCCATAGTGTCCGACAGCACAACAAGAAGTGATTCACACAACCAAGACTTATAGAGTGCGACAGGCTTACTTTTGAAGCATAAACACAGGACAAGGAAGGAGGTGCTTGGCTGGCAGTATGCCACACAGTCTATACAACTATTGGAACTATAACAACAACATCCAAATAAAACCCTCAAAACTATGTATATTCCACATTTCATCAAAAAGCCACCAAGGTCTTTTCAAACAACAACTCATTAGTCTTTACAATACCCTTGTGAAAGAGTCCAGGTTGTGTTGTGTTATTAGCACTTTGCATTTTCATTGTATTTTTCCTCTAAGGAGCTAGAAGAGGGGGATTCGGATTGTAAAGTAGAAACCACTTCAAATTGATAGACGGTTTTAGAGAAGGGCTTTGGCATGGCTATGAATGTGCTCCTTAAGCAGGAAAAAATGTGCGTTATGGAAAGGAAAAAAGGAAAAACGGAAATTGGTAGGCATCTGCCTTGATGTCATGATCCTTTTTCTCCTGCCTGCATCCCCACTTTGTCTGAGTTCAGCTGTTGAACACTTGGCCACCCCGAGGGGCATCTTAGCCCAATTTCCCCATGTTAATGAAATAAAACGTGATTTCTAGGCCCTCTTTTCTCATGACTAGGCGAATTGCAATTTTTCACTATTATTAACACTAATGAAGCAAACAATTTCACTCATGTCTTCTTTGCATACCTGGGCAAGAGTTTCCATATCATATAGGTCTGGAAATGTGAAAGCAGGATGATAGGTTCTATAGAATTCTACTTTCCTGTGCATGCTGAATTGTCCTCCAACTACTAATTTATGCACCCACATGCTGATAAAAGAGTTCCCATTTACTCATATCTGTCCAAACACTTGGAATTGCCAAACTTCTAAATTCTATCAATCTGATTGTCAAATGGAATCGCACTGGTTTAATTTGCATTTTCCTGATAATTAGTGAGGTTCAGCATGTGTTCATGTTAGACATTTATTTTTGCCTTTTGGAGAATCACCTGATCATTTTTCTATTATATAGTTTTTCCCAGTGTTCTACTGTATAGTTTTGTCTTTTTTCTTTTTGATTGTTTGCAGGCATAATTTATAAATTCTACATAGAAAACAATTGCTGTATATATTCATGGTCAATATTTTTCCCAATACATAGCTTTCCTTTTCGTTTTGCTAAAAATATCTTTTATACGGAGCTTTAACTTTTAATTTTTCTGCATCTTGTTTATGAAGTTTTGGGATTTTTAGTTTAATAGACGTCATCTTATATTTTCTTCTAAAAGTTTCTACATTCAGCTTTTAGTTCTTAGGCCCTTTTCCATAAGGAATTGATCTTTACATATGTCATAACTTCAGAATGTGTATTTCTTAAGTTTCCCTGCTTTTAATACCTCTTTATCACTCATTGAGTGCACCAATTTCAGTTTTACATTCTGTTATGTCCGTGTAATATGTTCGGCCATGCTTCAGCATTGCTGTGGTATAATAATCCTTGTTAAATAATAAATCTTCCTTCTTCCCTTTTTTTGTAGAATATTCTTGGCCCTTTACCCTTCCAAATGATCCATGGGCCAAGTCATTTGAACCACACTTACAATATTTTTTGCAATTGTATTAAATTTATATAAAATTTTAGTTGATATAATTATCATGTATTTTTTATTGTCTTATTTTATATACTTCAAAACTGTAACTTTTCACTAAATGTTCTTACATCATATGCCATACCTTTTGTTACATTTATTCCTAAGTATCTTTCTACTTTTGGTGTCTTTTTGAACTGTATCTTTAGTTAATATTGTTCAGATTCATGATTACTAATGTGTAGGATTATAAAGATATTTAAAGGCTGATCTTGCATCCTTCAAAGTTGCTAAAATTCCTCATGAATTTTAACAAGTTGTTTGCAGCCCCTCTTATACTGCCCAAATAATAAAGCTTTAGCATTGTGTTTTTAATTTTTCTTAATAGAGAAGTTGTATGTTTACAGAAAAATCATTCCGAAAGTAAAGTTCCCATATAGTGCCACCACCCTGTGTGCCTCCCCATTATTAACATCTGTTAATAATGCATTTGTGCATTTGCGACAACTGTTGAAAGAATATTATTATAATTCTACCATTAATTATAGTCTATGGTTCACATTAGTGTTTCTTGTTCATGTTGTGCAGTCCTATGTTTTGTTTTATTTTTCTTTTAATTTTCATTCTAGCAGCTTATATACAACCTAAAATTGCTCCCTTTAGCCACATTCGAATATATGTCTATTTGGTGTGATAGAAAAGTTTTGGTAATCGATGGTAACATATTATAAATGTAGTTAAGTTTTATTTTGGGGGGGCTGGGGTGGAGGTGGTCTGAACGGTCTGGGAATCGAACCTTGGTCTCCTACATGGAAGGTGAGCATTCTACCACTGAACCACCCGTGCACCTCTCCATTAAGTTTTAAGTCATTTGTTTGCTGTATCTTTTTATTAGATGTCATTTATCCTTTATCAAGTTAAGGGCATCCTCTTCCATTCATATGTTGTTATTAGTTGTTTGCTTTTTACTTAAGTGCTTTCTTTTAGTGAATATTTTTTCTGCATCTACTAAGATGTTCATAATGCGTTTGCCTTTAATCTGTTAATGTAGAAAATTAAATCAGAGGATTTTTTGATGGTAAACCATCCTTGCATTACTGGAATTAATCATAGTTCATTAAAATAATTATTTTTATATGGTGCGGAATATGTTTTCTGGGTTTATTTTTTTTTTGAAATTTGATCTTCATAATCATTAGGGACATCGGACAATCATCTTATTTTCTTGCATTTTTCTCATTAATTTTAGTAAAAGTTATCATGGCAGTTTTAGTTCATTAATGCTGTTGGAAATGCAATGTGCTAGAAATGGGTTGGCTTTTATAAAGGGAATTTGTTAAGTTACAAGTTTATAGTCTAAGGCCATACAAATGTCCAAACTAAGGCATCTAAAGAAACATACCTTGACTTAAGAAAGGCCAATATGGAAAGGCATGCTCTTGGTGTCTGTTGGTCCTTTGGTTTCTGATTTCAAACAACTTCTCCGGGGGAGTGTTCCTTCTGCATCTCCAAATGTCTCTGTCTATGTTGGTTCTGATTTCTAATGGCTCTCCAAGCATCAGATCTTTCTCCAAAATGTTTGCCCTTTTAAAGGATTCCAGTAAACTAATCAAGACCCACCCGGAACTGGCAGAATCACAACTTCATCTAACCAAAGGTCACAATCACAGTTGGGTGTGTCACATCTCCATGAAAACAATTGAATCAAAGGCTCCACCCTAAACTGTAGATCTGGCCCTACAAATTTGGGGTGTTAGGAAAAGAACATGGCTTTTCTGGGGTATATAACAGTTTCAAACTTGCACAATGGCCTTATTAAAAAAAGTCAGATATCTTTTTACTTTTTCTAAGGCAAGAATTCCATATGACTCTCTAGGTAAGACATATAAAATTAGGCAGGGAAAGAGAAAGAAGGAATTATTGACTATTATTTCCATTTCTGTAATACATAGTATTCTTGTTTAATCTTTCTCTTTGAAATTATTTTCAGAGTTTACATATTTCTATTAGATTATTGTTCTAGTTTGCTAGCTGCTGGAATGCAATATGCCAGAAACAAAATGGCTTTTAAAAGGGGGAATTTAATAAGTTGTCAGTTTACAGTTCTAAGGTTGAGAAAATGTCCCAATTAAAACAAGTCTATAGAAACGTCTAATCAAAGGCATCAAGAAAAAGATACCTTGGCTTAAGAAGGCCGATGAAGTTCAAGGTGAGAAGCCACATGGCGAACACAGTCACAGTTCCTCTCTCAGCTGGAAGGGCACATGGGGAGCAAGGTGTCATCTGCTAGATTTTCTCTCCTGTCTTCCTGTTTCATGAAACTCCCCAGGAGGCACTTTCCTTCTTCATCTCCAAAGGTTGCTGGCTGGTGGACTCTACTTCTCGTAACTATATCATTCTTTTCTGCTCTCTTTAAATCTCCTCCAGTCTCCAAAATGTTTCCTCTTTTATAGGACTTCAGAAACTAATCAAGACCCACCCAAAAGGGTGGAGACATGTCTCACCAAATCCAGTTTAACAATCACTCTTGATTAAATCACATCTCCAGGAAGATAATCTGATTACAGTTTCAAACATACAGTATTGAATAGGGATTATTCTACCTTTATGAAATGGGGTTTTGATTAAAACACAGCTTTTATAGGGGACACACATCATTTCAAACCAGCACATTCCACCCTCTGGACCCTAAAAAAGACATATTTTCCCATATACAAAATACATTCATTTTGTAACAATATCAGAGAACCTTGAACTATTCCAGTAACATTTCAAATACAAGATTAATACAAGATTAAAATCAATACAAAGTCTCATCAAAATTAGGTACAAGCATGGTCTGTGCTCAGGCAAATTCTCCTCTGTCTCTGGACCTTTGTAAACTGATAGCAAGTTATTTGCTGCCAACATACAAAGGAGGAACAGTCATAGGACATATATACACGTTTCCATATGGAGGAAGGAACACAGGTGTCACTGGACCCATACAGTTTCGAAAATTTGCAGGGCAAAGTCCATTAGATTTCAAAGTCTGAGAATCATTTATCTTCAGGGCTTTAGAAAGTGGCAGTCCCACCCTTTCCAAGAGCCTGCGCAGAGGCCTACCTCTCTCCAAATGTAACCTTGGGGGACATTGGGGAGACTACCTTTTTCTCAGCTCCACCTTCTCCAAGCATTGGGGCCGCACCCAGCTCTCTGCCATCTCCGCGACACATGCTCAATCCCTCCAGATGGTGGCAGCCAGGCTGTCCCCAAACCCCAAGGACTGTGTTTTACTCTCTTCAAGGCCTGAGGTGGCATCACTTTTCTACTGCAACGAGGCGGAAGGTCCATCTTCTGCCTTTGGGGCAAACTCACCCTCTTCACCGGCTTGGGTGGGTCCGCTCTCCTGGCCCGAGGCTTCTTGACTTCAGACCTCATCCTCCATGGTTTTGCCTCTGACATTATGTTTCCTCCAATGTTTTCCTTCTCTGAACACCCCAGTCCAGACTGGCAGCGGCTCTGTTTATAGAGGTCCCAGAGCACTCTCGTTGGCTTTCTATGCAGTAGCCTTGGATCATGCCCATCAGACATAAGGAGTTTCCACAAATCCTTCCTAGATAACTCTATGTCTGATCCTGGCTTTCTCTGAGATGGCTGACTGGTTCCACATCTAGCCAGATCCTCACATGGAGCACTATTCTCTGAGATCTCCCTTCCTGGAAGCCCAGAATTTTCCAGGACATCAATTTCTGGTTTCTTTGTACCCAAGAGTTCAGTTTGCAGCTTATCTCTCTCCTGTCTCATTTCACTATAAGCTGTGAGGAGAAACTAGGCTGCACCTTTGGCATTTAATTTGGAGATCTCTACTGCTAAATACCCACGTTCATGGCTTTTAAAATCAGCCTTCCAGACAAAGCCACTAGTCCATTTTGCCAGATTATCTGCCATTTTAAAACAAAGCTTGTCTCCTTTCCAGTCTATAATAACACACACCTCATTTCTGTCTAAGTCCTCATCAGAGTCCTCATTTCTACCAACAGTCTCTTCAAAACATTCTAGGCCTTCTCTATCAAGCTTCTCACAACTCTTCCAGAATCTTCCCCTTATCCATTCAAAAAGCCATTCCAACAATTTTGGTATTGGCAAACTGCAGCAGCCCCCCACTCCTCAGGCACCAAAATCTGTTCTAGTTTGCTAGCAGGCAGAATGCAATATACCAGGAACGGAATGGCCTTTAAAAAGGAGAATTTAATAAGTTGCTAATTTACAGTTCTAAGGCCGAGAAAATGTCCTAATTAAAACAAATCTATAGAAATATCCAATATAAGGCATCCATCCAGGGACAGATACCTTGGTTCAAGAAGTTCAGGGTTTCTCTCTCAAGTGAGTAGGCACATGACGAACACAGTCAGTTTCTCTATCAGCTGGAAGGGCACATGGTGAGCAAGATGTCATCTTCTAGCTTTTCTCTCCTAACTTCTAGTTTCATGAAGCTCCCTGGGAGGCTTTTTTCTTCTTTATCTCCAAAGCGCTGGCTGGTGGACTCTGCTTCATGGTGCTGCAGCATTCTCTGCTCTCTCTGAATCTCCTTCAGTCTCCAAAATGTTTCCTCTTTTACAGGACTCCAGAAACTTATCAAGACCCACCCAAATGAGTAGAGGTATGTCGTCACCTAATCCAGTTTAACAACCACTCTTGATTAAATCACATCTCCAGGGGTATTATCTAATTACAGATTCAAACATACAGTATTGAAAAGGGATTATTCTGCCTTTACAAAATGGGATTTAGATTAAAATATGGCCTTTCTAAGGGACATACATCCTTTCAAACCAGCACAATAATCTATTTCATTTTTGCCTCCAAAGCCATTGATAAGAAGTTGTTAATAGTATTGTCCTATGAGTTTTTAAAATTAATATTCAATTGGCAGTTTTGTTCTCATTTTGCTCATGATATTGAGTTATGTTTATTCCTTGTGCTGTCTTGCCAGAGCATTTTTTTCCTTTTTTAAAACTTTTCTAGGAAACAGCTTTCAGTTTTATTGATCATCATATTTTTGTTTTATTATTGTTTTCTACTTTGTTAATATATGCCCACTTATTTTTAATTCCTTTTATTGTTTGTGTTAGTTCTGTTACTTTTCTAGTTGAAACGTCAACTCAAAATAATCAATCTTTATCTTAAAACCAATAATTTAGAGCCATATATTTATGTTTAAATTTAAATTCAAATACAACGTTAGGTCACAAAGTTTGATGGTTATACTTATTTTCATTTCTAAATATTATGTTCTTTCTATGTTTCCTTTAACTCAGAACTTATGTTGGTATATGCTACTTTTTTAAATTTCAAAACTGTTTTTATGATTCAATTTCACATTGTGGATTTCTATTTCTATTTTCTTTTTTTGCAATGTTGTCAGAAAACATGGCTTATATGACATTGATTCTGTGATGTATACAAACTCTTTTTGTTTCCTGGTACATTGTCAGATATTTTAAAAAGAAACGTTCCATGAATATTTATCTTTTTTTCTTTTTGGTGGCTCCACTGGGGCACAAACTGTACCGTGTCTACTTGAAATATTCTATTTTTTGAACACAGGGTTTTATAAATGGTTATAAAAGAGTTAGAAGTAGAAATAGAGGTAAATAGATATATTCAAGTATATCAATATGTTTATTCCAATCTTTTACATTGACTAAGTTTTTTTTTGTTTATTTGATCTTTCAGTGACTGAGAGCCATAAATGAATATCTTGAATATGACTGCCCTTTTCAATTTTGCTATTTATGTCAGTTGTTACTTTATATCTTTGATGTATTAATATGAGGGATGTGCATGCTTCTGATTGTTATACATACTTAGGATTGCTTCTTTTATCACTACATAGTATTCTTCTCTTCCCATTTGATGTGCTTTGCTTTAACATATGGTACATGACTTTATTACCACATTATTTTTATGAAGCATCCCTTTCATTATTATTTTTCTTCTATTTTATCTCTATTTCCCTCATTTTCTAATTTTTCTGTGTCCTTCCATTTTAATCTATCTTTTTCCAGTACCACAATTAATGTAAAAATCTATCTTAAATATTCTGGTATTAATAAGAAAGTTTAATCTGCCTATACTTATTAAGATTATTGATATATTTCAGCTTATTTCTACCATATTTTTGTTTACTATTTATATTTTTTCTTTGATGTCTTTTTATTGTCTTCCCAATTTTTATTTGATTATCAAAGTTTTCTCTATTTCCTTTCATTTTCTTTTGGTTTAGAAGCTCTGCATTGTACTTCTATTCTTTCAAAGCTTTAATTATATATATGTATATATATATATATATATATATATATATGCATGTGCATATTTATGTGCACATATATCATAATCCTTCTGTAAAATTATAAATTATTCATTGTTTCTACCTTCAGAATATGACAAGGAATGTGTTATATTTTAATTACAGACAGTAAAGAATGTCACAAGCATTCTAGTTATTTGTTGTCTGGAATTTTAGTTCTGCTTTTTAAAAGACACAAAATGCTATTACTTCATTTTATATTTGATAGTTAAATAAATATTTTAATATTTTAAAATATTTTTTAAAATATTAAAAAATATATTAATATTTACCATTTTTCTTGAATCCTGCTTCATCCTTTGATAAAGTTCATTTTGCCCTTTTCTTGAATACTTTCTGTAGTTAACACAACATTTGCATGCAGAAAAACGTCACTGTTCTGCTTAGTCTTCAATCATGCTAGGTATACAATTTTAGACTGATAACTTTCAGCAACCAATTTGGTTTTACCTACATAGTTCTGTGGTGCCACCCGTGAACAATGACATGTCTGCTCTCAGTTCAGTTGCTGTCTCTGTAACATGCATTTTGTCTGGTCTTTTTTTAACTTTGATACTTTGTGATTGCTCATTTCGTTTTCTCTTTCATTGGTTGGAAAATGAACTCTGTGAAATTAGGAACCATATGCTGTTCATCCCTGTATCAGCAGAAAAACCACGTGGTACATAGTGGAAAGGCTCAACAAATATTTGCCTAATTCATGAATAAATCATTTGCCTATTGAATTGCAAAAATGATTCCTTTTGGGGCTTGTGGGATAAAGATGGTTATTATTAATGGGACTCCCATAATATGTATTTTTAATATTACTATTTAATTTTAGAAGTAAGAAGTGAGCACCTACCTGGTAATCAACAAATTGCCATGAGCTGTGGGGCAAATAAATGATGTAAGACCATTTTGGTCTTCAGAGTGCTCATAAAGTCATCCAAGGAAATGGTTGGATTTCCCTATAGTGTAGACAACGTAGAATGGTATGTGGAGCCTTAAAACTGGCAATATTTTGTGAAATTTTGATTTGAGGACTCTAGCTGATAATTTTATCTCTATACTCCCTTGAACTAAATGCCAAGTAAAGATGTGGTGGCCACTTCCACCACCTGCATGTCATGCCCTCTAACACATGTGACTACCTTGGGCCCTTTGACCCACCTGTGAAATTCCTATTAATTTCAGAAGACAGCAACCACCAAAGCAGTAAGTGTGAATTTAATTTAAAAAGGACAATCATGTTCTGCCTCTTGCTGAACTGGACTTGGAATTATCTGTGACTGTGATTTAGCATTATTTCTGGGGGGAGAGGCATCCTGTTTAATACTGATAGTCTTCCCAGGAAGTTTCATTAGAGTGAACTGCAATTTTTATTGCTCCAGATTTAACAAACTCCAATTTTAAGTCTCAGTGCCATTTTCCTCCAGCCTCCCAGTCACAGATGAAATTCTAAATTCTAACAATGTCAGCCCACAACTCAGCCCATCACCCAAGTTTCCCTGCTTGTACACTGGAGACCTCGGGCTTCTTCCCTTCTCACTAGCACCTTTCTCCTGAAATTTCTCTGCTCAATACTCCTGACAACAACCTGTCTGCAGATGCACCAACAGCTGCTCCTGCTGAAAAATGGGCTTGTCTCTCTCATGGGGGCTATGATTTCTGGCATATGCATGCCTCCTACTGTCTCTTTGGTTTTAAAGCAATTTTCAGCACACCTGCTTGCTTGAACTTTACTGACAAGCACTCTTAAGAGTTCACTGAAGAAAACAAAATACTCGTTTCCTAGGTACATCCTTGTAATTCTAAATTTCAGTTTAAATCTCCCAGTAAAGTGTTTACCCTGTGGACGGAGAGACAATCTGTGTTGAGACAGTCCTGCTGCCTCAGGCAGGATCTCATCAGCTCTCATATTACAGTCGATAGAGAAAGGGATGATCCATTAAGGCAATACGGCTAACTTGTTCCCACCATCAAAACCATTCCTTAGACTGCATTTGCTACTGCCATGTCCAGTCTGCGTTTAGCCTTCATTTAAGAGATAATATCTCACTCAAAAAAGGTCTCCAATTGGGTGGCTCTGCTCTTTTACTTTCATCTCTACTACCTTTCGCACTTGAGCCCATCTCTTAGAAATACTAGCAGTACATATTTATTCTGCTTTCTAGCCTCACCTTAAAGTTTTCCATGAAGTTACACTTTTGATTATGTAACAGACTTATTTCTGTGGCCACCATATTAAAGGGTCACCATTTAGTTTATACATGGATCATGAAAAAAAACCACATACTTAAACTGATAATAAACACCAACCAAGCTATGCAAAGCTTTTTTTTTTTTCCTTTTTTCTTTTTTTCGATCCAGGGGCCTCTATCTCAAGGCAATTATCTCAGTGCTCCAGTGTAGTGATTATATGACTATAAATCGTTCAATGTCAAAAGCTACTTCTGATTATTGCTCCTGGAGAACTAATGGGGACTTTCAATTGCAGCCATGGTAATTGGGTACACCCATCTCGAGCATGGTAAGGGAGGTGAATTTCAGAGTAAATGAAAGTTTCTAAAATAGGCTCGAGTCAGCTATAGCTTATCCAAAATCTCTGAGTGTTCCACATGTAAATGTAGAGAATACTAGTATCCTGAAGGTAATATGAGTAGGGTTCATGTAGGACATCTCAAAACCAAATACAACAAGCATGTTAAAAGTTGGTGATGGGTGGACATGGACCTTTTTGAATTAGAATGCTCTCCCGATGTCCCAAACAAAGTGGTATAGAAATACAGGAGAAGAAGCAAGACAGAATCGATTCAAGAACCAAAGTCAGTGCTATTAAACTTTTGATTGTGAAATATGATCAACGATATAGGAATAACTTCTTTTTGTTTGCTTCATATCACTTCTTCCTCCTAGTGGAATGCTCTGTGGCAATACATTAGGAAATGCCTTTTCCTTGGGCAAGCAAAGTACAATGTTGAAATAGTATTGGCCAAACAACTATTAGGTGCTTAGCACTGTAAGTTATATTTACTTAAAATAAACACAGGACCTCAGTACACTTTGAAGAAGTGTCTATTGTCCCCATTCTAAGTCTGATGAGGCACAGGATCATGACCCAAGCTATTCTCATTCAAAGACAGCGCACTTTCCAGTGTATTCTACTCCCTCTGGTGCTTTGATCGCCTATTGAAACATTAAATATTCACCCCACCCCACCCCCACACACAGCACACACACAAAGCCACCCAAATCATATGGCCCTGGTGCCATTCTCACTCTCTCTTTAACTAGTCCTGTTTCGTCTCCTTGCCTGTGCAAGAAAGCAGATGGTACAGGAACGGAGAGGCCATGGCTCTGGAATGAGACTAGCCATGTTCACCCTCTAGCTCTGCTTCATACATGTTCTGTAAATTTAGGCAAGCAAATTAACCTCTCTGAAACTTAGGTTTCTTCTCTGTAATGTGGTAATGATAATACTTGAAATAGACCTGCTGTGAGGATTAAATACCTTCTAGACAGGAGGTATGCAAAAATATAGTAATTCCCTTCCCTTTCACTGTCAATTTGCTGGCTCCAGATTGGAAACACTGGAGCCTATTTGACCTTTTTGCAAAATTTCATTCCATTCACTTAGTATCTGAACATAATTGACAGTTAATAAGTGCATGTTGAGAGAAAGAAAGACCTCTTTAAGTCTCACATAAAATATTGTCCAGACTCTGAAGCTTAGCCCCATCAGATTGCTAAGAATTGGGTGACTGCTCTTTATCCCTACAGCATGACTTAATGTACTTTCATCAATATTTACTGAGTTATCTTGCAATTACTTGCATCCTCATCTTTCTCATTAAACTATACATTTCTCAAAAGCAGAGACCATATCTTACTTTTCTTTGTAAACTTAGCACATAACAAGAATGTTAGAATATTTATTGAACAAATTCTTGTTTCAAAGATTTAACCTGAATCATTACCCTAATATAAGTAGTTAACACAGATTAATAACATCTCTGGAATTATCTGAGCATATGATAAATGCAATAAAAGGGTTAACTAAAGAAATCCTGAATACTAACTAGACAGAATGTTAGTTTACTTAGCTTTATATCAAAGTTTTATCCTATATTTATGCAAAAATTTTATTTTGAGCCATCTGAAATCATTGGCAATAGAAAAGAATTGGTGTCGGATAATCTATAGATATCTCTTTGATATGTTCATTTATAAAATGGAGAATTAAAAACAGTAAACAGCTTTCCTAATCAGCTTGTTTAGGAAATAACAAGTTTCCATAAACCAGGGTTTGCATATACAGAGATATTCATCAGATTGCAGTTTTAAACTATATGTATATAAAATACAAAATATGGATACACACATATACATACACACACACACACACACACACACACTTGACCCAAGAGACACAACAAGATAACAGCAGTCACCACAAGCCACCATGAGGGCATTCACACATTCAACTTGTGTGGTCAGGTTGCTAGGGGGGTTTTAGGGAGGCCCTGGAAGTAGATGCCTGTGTCTGTATTTCCTCAGGAAACTCCAAAAGAGGGTAAACTCTAGTTACCTCCACTCCATCCTGGCACATGAGTTAGCCTTTGAATTGAGGTAGGACTCAGTTTTATTAGCGTTGAAATGGGAGGGACCTGCCAACTTCACCTGATCATTTGAAGAGCTCTTTGGTGAAAAGCATCCCTTAAATAGGAAAAATTCACTGTAACAACACTGGCTTTGACATCATTTGGCCCTCTCTGTCTCTGAAAGAGGCCTGTTGAGCTTGCCATCTTCTGACCTTCCATCTTGTCCTCTTCAGCCTGCCCCTGGGAGCTCGGCACAATTTCCTGCCCACACCGCCCAGCACACAGCAACCCTTCTGCTCTCCACTGACAGTCCACTACTTGTGGCCTCGGATATTTCTTATGTACATACTTTCTTTAATGGATCTCCCCAGGATTGTGTTCAGCTTGCAGTTAATTGTAAAAATCTCTCCACTAGAGTTTTATATTCGTGGCATAGCTCCATCCCTTCAAAGACTCCCAGGAAAGTGGCTTGGCTACTTTGCCATTCAGAACCCAGGCCTGCAGAAAAGACACCCTGTCTCTGGAGGACAGGGCTGGTCTCAGACTGAGCCACAGTGTAGGCCAGGGCAGCTCTGACAGAAGTCAATGGGGACAGCCATTTTCCTTAGAAACATTCACCGATAGTGGTAGGAGGAAGCTGCCCTGTTAAGAGAATTTGCAAATGCAATCAGCTTTGGGAGGGTGACTCACCCCTGGGGAAATCCATTACCATCCTAGAGGCAAGGCTGTATTCTCAGTTTTTCCCTTTTTTAATGGCAAATATGAAGAGGCTAGAAACTCCCACACACTTTCCTTCTAGCGTCTCTGAAAACTGTTCAGCCCTGTTTAGAGCTTTGGTAATGATAAAAAAGCTTGTTCTGCATATTCCAAGGCAGTGAATGGTGCAGAGAGCACCTAATGTGACTGCCCCGTGCATTGACATTCATATTTAGTCTGCAAAGGTGAGTCATTTCTGAGGGAGGAAGCCGGTTTGCTCTGTAATGCCCTGAGATAGTCCTGTATCTCCTGCTGCGGTTTCTGACAGATCTTATAAAAGATCGTAAATTACTATCTGTTGAAATATATGAATTTAATGGATTCCATTAATGCACACCTGCACAGAAGAGATTTTAGGAGCCCAAAGATATGATCAGTCAAATAGCTTTAATAGTTATTAATTACAGAAGCAGACTATTTATCCCCTGCCTACATAGAAATCTGCAAGTAGTGTAATACTCACATCTCAAGGTTTTCTGGATGGAAGAGGGAAATGGGCTTTGGTTGAAAGGATCAAAACCTTATTTTAGCTAATGCATTTCCACACTGAGTCTCTTTTTAATTTATATTTTGGGAGAGAGGTCACCACTGTTGTGTGTGGTTTTTAAGTAATTTAATATCATGGAGATAATTTTTAAAATAGAATCATTAAAAAAAAAAGACTTTGGCCAGTATTTAATTATTGGCCACTTCATTTTACCTCTAACTACATGAAAATCAGATGTTTAGATGGAAACCTAAACTCACCATTTCAGGTATAAGTCAAAGTGGCATATGTAGCCTTCACGATGCATTGGTTGAAGTGGCGGGACAGGCTGATGGACACAAGCTTTGCTCATCCAACCACCTTGACCCAGCTATCTGTGGTCTAGGGACCAAGATCTCACCGTCTTTACCTGGTAATATGAATTATAATAATGGCTGAACTTTTTACTGAAGTTTTACCACCTGCTAGATACCTCAAAACAACCCTACAAGGCAGGTACTTTTAAACATGCCTGTTTTTTAGAGAAGTTCAGACAGAGGAAAGTAAAGGGACTTAGTCACAGTCACACAATTAGGTTTGAACGTGAGCCGCCAGTTGACTCCATGCCCTTATCCACTAGGCAGTGCTGTCTTCAGCCACTCTAAAGCACTGCTGTGCATGAAATAATTTCTGTTCCTGCAGTGATGTCTTAACTACTGAATGCAAACATTGTGGCACCAGCGACACAGAAGAAGACAGAAGTTTCCACAATGCAGAAACAAAGTTTTTCTGATTGCAAAACAAGTGAACCAAGAACAACGTCTCAGGACTGAATTAGCAAAGACACTCTTCTTCCAAATGCAGAGACTGGAAAGATGGCTTTGGTCTGGGAGAATGATGCTTGAAAGGTCAGCAGAAGCGTCAGTGGTGATCCTTGGGATGTACAGCCCTGACTACACTCCTGCGTTCCCTGACCAGTATCTGGATTTTATACTTGACTGTGCCTCTATATTGTTTTTTGATTCTTTTAAAAATTATTTTTATATGGTTTATCCTCCTGGATGGACTATATGCTGTGGACAATAGTCTCTGAAACTGGTCATTCTGTCATTCCTCCCAGGGCTTAGCACAGTGCATTACATGTGGTGACATTCAATATGTGCTTATTCAAATAACATTAGAGGTCCTTGTGATGCCCTCTCTCTGAATAGTTTCTTTATTTAAGTATTATTGTAGTCCTGCATCCTCTATGAAGCTTTTAAAGACAGCCCACTTGTTCTTCTTCTGGATAAATTCTAAATTGTACTGCTGGCTTCCCATCTTGGGGACCTGTCCCTAAACTAAAATTTATTGAGTGCTCACCAGGTGCTGAAGATTTTTCTGTATACTTTTCATGTATCTGCACATTTAATAATTACAACAACCCTTTAAAGAGGAGCAATTATTATCCCCATTTGATAAATGGAGAACCCGAGGCACTATTGTCACCAGTTGGAAAGTTAGAAGTGGTAAACCCAGGAAATATATTTGAGTCTTTTGATACAGAACCTGAGTTCTTAGCTATTCTGCATTTTGTTTCACAGAAGCCAGAGGGCAGCATAGAAATTAATTGGAGGTGAGTGCTTAGAGAAAAGATAACAATTTCTAGAAGTTAAGTATTTTAGGAAAAGTTAGTTTGGTGTGGGTAGCTGAAAGTTTGTTTTGCTTTTGAGAGGTCTTTAGGCATCTTTTTTTGTTTGCTGCTAAACTTTTTATTTTAATAACATCAGAATATGCACAGCACATGCAATGCTAGCATTTAAATATCTGCTTATTTCTTTTCGGGGGAGATGGGGTATGTTCCAGGAATCGAACCCAGGTCTCATACACCATGTACCCCTCAAGCGATCTTTATATTCTGATACGTTAAGCCAAGGAAGAGGCTGAGATGGAGGAATGTGTGGGAAAAATGCATCCGAATCTGGCCCCTCATTCATCCCTAAGGCTTGGTCCAGGAGGCCAACTTACTCAACTCATATGGGCCAGGACAAGAGTCTCTTCCCCTTACTTTCATCTCTCATCTCACCAAACAGCACAGTACCTCTCTAAATTGGAAACTGTTCATGTAACTCCTGGTTTAAAATTTTCACTTCTTTTCTCTCATTGCTTATATGGCAAAGTCTAAATTCCTCCATTTAACTCCAAAGGCTCTCCATGATCTGCCCCTGTCCATTCTGGTCTCATATTTTACTCAATAAATTGATAACCTTATCTTTTGATCCACTCTTTGCACTACGTGCAGTTCCCAATTCTCTTTAGCTAAGTATGCTCTTCTCACTGTTGTCTGCCTGTAAAAGCACCTACTCATATTTGAATTATCACATCAAACATTACCTCCTCCATAAGTCTTTTTTGTCTCCCAAGGCAGAATTAAACATTCCCTTTTGTGTCTCCTTTTGAATGCTGCATGTATTTCTATCATAACAACTATAACACTTTATTGCCTTGGTTTGTTTCCAAGACTGGCCTTTCCTATCAATTTGAAAGGTGCTTGAGAGCAAGTGCAACTTGATAAATTTCAATAATTTCATATGTAACCAGCACATAGTAGGTGCCCACAAATTAGTTGTGAGTGAATGAGTGAATGAATGTATATTCATAGAAACAAAGGAAATATATTCTTCTTGTTCGATGTGGGGAGGTGAAGGCATGATGAAGGCAGGTTTTCCTCCTCCAAAGAGCTAAAAAAAAATGTACCTGGTATAATAAATCATTCCTCTTTCAAGAACAGTCCATATCTGTCTCAATAAGTAAAGGACATATGTTAGGAATGACTCATACTTATTGTTGACATTTCATTTCCTGTCTTCTTTATGTGCCCATACACTTGCAGTAATTTTGCTCGTGCCACTTGTGATTGGGAAAACCATTTCTATGCAAACAAATTTCTCTGTGTACTAATGTGGCTTGGAGTAGTTGGGTATACCTGACATAGGTAATGGCCACAACTGTGATCTTCCCAGCTTTATCTTTTTTGACCTAAAGATGTCCACAGGAATCATGGAGTGAATTTCATGTTGCATCAGGCAGTTTAACATTTATGGGACTCACATAATCTTTTGCATATAAATAGTGCTGCATTTTCATGTACTTTAATTTAACCAGTAAATTCATCCAGTGGAAGAGACTCTGGTGGCCTGGATCAAAGTACCCCCAAAAAACATGCTGTCAGTCATAATATATTCCTGGGGATGTGAACCCATAGTAAATTTTGGGTGAGGTTACTTCAGTTAAGGTGTGGCCCAGCTGAATCAGGATGAGTTTTAACCCTATCATTTAATCCTATTCTTTATAAGCAGAACAAAATTCAGACACATAGAGAGAAAAATCACAAGAAGAAGTTAGAAATCAATGGAACTGAGAGAAGTCAGAGGAGACTGTCATGTGCATTTCCATGTGACAGAACAGCTAAGGACAAAGGATCACAGGGAGCCAACCCTAGAATGCCAGAGAACACCAACCTCAGAATGTCTTTCTGGTAAAAACCATCAACTTGGTGAAGCCTTGATTTTTGGTTTGCTCCTAGCTTCAAAACCGTAAGCCAATAAACTCCCATTGTTTCAGCCAACTTGTTGCATAGTGTTTGTTTTAGCAGACAGGAAACAAAAATATTGTTTGTTACCAGATAGTGGAGTATTGCTATTACAAACACTTAAAATGTAAAACAGCCTTGTAACTGGATACTGGGTAGAGCCTGGAAGAATTGGGAGGACAGCAAAATGAGTGAGATCTATAGGGGAAGTTTCTATCATCTCAGAGAATACATTATTCATCATGAATAGAATGTCAGTAGAAACATGGATGTTAATGGTATTTCCAGCAATGCCTTAGAAGGAAATGATGAACACATTATGGGATGCTAGAGGAAAGGCAATCCTATTTTAAAGTGGCAGAGAACTTATTGAAAGTGAGTTCAATATCAAATGGAATGAAAAACTTGAAAGTGTTGAACTTGGATATTTATCTGAGGACATTTTCAAGCTATGTGTGGAAGGTACAGCCTCATTTGTCCTTGCAGCTTATAGTGAAAGGAGAGAGGAAAGAAATAAACTGAGAATGGAATGCCTAAGCACAATGACACCAGATATTGGTGGTGGGGAATTCTGAAGACAGTGTGCTCTGATATTAGAAGCAACTCTCATAGGGACCTCCCCAAGCTTCTGGAAAGCAAGTCTTTAGAGAATAAGGCTCCATGTGTGGGTTTAAATGAACACGGATTCAGTCAGCTATTTCAATGGAAGTCAAGATTGGAAATGCAGTTTTTCAGAAAAGATCTGTAAAAAGTTATATTGTCTTATAGTTTGGACCGTTGTGAACTGCACTCAAAACCGACAGGGATTTTGTGAAATTTTATGAGTGGAACCACAGCAAGCTTGGACTGAAAGGGACAAAGAAGGGATGAATTAAAGGAAGATTGACCTCAAGGACAGAAAAATGGGAGCTGAGTTCAGACCAAAGAGATCTTCTCAATCCAAGAGAGCAAGCCCATCCATGTGTTTAGAAAGAGTAGGTTCACCCTGGCACTTGGAGAGGGTGGGCTTTGTGCTCCATTTTTGAGGGAGAGTGTTGCCATCTCAGTGCTCGAAGAGAAACTTGTCACTAAGCCAATGCATGTAGAGCGTGGGACCTCAACCCCATTGTTCAGGAACAGCATGGCCACTGTGTAAGCACTCAGAAGGGGTGGGGCTGCCACTTTATTGGCCAGGGGGACAAAACATTGATCCATAAATGACTCTCAGACCTTGAAACCTAATGGAGTTTGTCTAGCTAAGTTTTGGAATTGTTTGGGACCTGTGACTCCTGCTTTCCATCTAATTTCTCCCTTCTGGAATAGGAATGTTTCTCCTATGCCTGTCCTTCCGGTATTGGAAGCAGATAACTTGTTTTCTAAGGTTTCATAGGGCAAAAGGTAGAGGGGAATTATGTTCCAGGACAGACCACACCTATAGCTAATTTTGATGAAGACTTTGTGTTTAGATTGCTACCGAAATGACTTGAGGCTTTTGGGATGTTGTAATAGAAGAAATGTATTTTGTATATGGGATAAAAATGTGTCTGGGATCTAAAAGGCAGACTGTAGTGGCTTGGATCTATGTTCCCCAGAAAAAAAAAAAAAGATGTTCCTAATCTTAATCCATTTCTCTGGTTTATGAACCCATTGTAAATAAAAACTTTTGATGTGGGTACTTCAGTTACAGTGTGGCCCAACTGAATTGGTATGGATCTGAATCCTATTACTAAAGTCCTTTATAAGCAGAGTGAAATTCAGACAAATAGAGAGGCCAAAATTGTATTAGTTTCCATTTCACGACTGTGCAACCCAAAAAGAGAGTTAATGACTGAACTAGAACTGGCAACCAGCAACTTTGACTTCTCATTTTGTCGTCTTCACTGGGCAACATGACTTAGCAAATGGAAGCTAATTGGGAGGGAAAAACACAGGCAAGAATTCAGCCCATGGTGTATAAAGTGAATATCTCTGGGATTATCGTGATGAGGAAAGATGAGCTCAATTCTTTAAATTCATTATCATAATCTTTATCATTGGTTTTATCATCATTATCAATATTGCTAGCAGGGTTATATTGTTTGCAATTCATTCAACACTTTCACTTACATCCTCCTTGATTCCCACAAAAGCCTTGAGATAGGCATTGCTGTAGCACCATTTTACACATGAGGGAGTAAAGGCTCAGATTCGTTAAATGATTTGACTGTTGAGTTGCATGACCTGATCTTGCTCCAAGGTGTCATAACGTAAACTATATGCTCATCAAATACTTGCTGTACCCTCAAACTTTGCTAGGGGACCCAAGATCTCTCTCCTCGCACCCTTGCCATGGCATTGGGAGATCTCTATATGGCCTAAGTAGTGGAATATTAGCCAGATCCTTTTGTTGAGCATCTATTGCAGGTGAGATGCCTCTATTTTTGGCCAGGCAGTATAAGAAATATCATGATAAATAGGATACAATTCCTGTGCTAAAGAAGCTAATATGTTGTTGGAATAATAAAAAGAGAATGAAAATAAAAAACTTCAAACTAAAAAGAAAGGATACTATGGCAGAAAAGAAAAATATACTCATGAGATATATATAGCAAGGGCTCTTGAAAATGAAAGGAAATAATAACCTATTCTTTTCTTAGGATCAGGAAGCTTTGAGAGTGGTTGAGTTTGTGCAAAGGTGAATATGCTTTCCCTGGGCTTAAGCTCTTCCCATGGCTTTCTGTTGCCTATAGAATAAAGACCAAAAAACAAGGGCTTCCATGTTCTGGCCTCCATCTTCCCAGCCCCATCTCTAATGAACTCTTACATTTCCCCTATAATAACATATATATTTTTTATAATTTCTATCATTGTATGTTATTTCTTTTGCCATCTGTCCTTTACAATTGTCTGCCCTTGACCATATTTTTCTCAGAAATTCCAGCTTAAGCATCATCTTCTCCCACTACTCTGCAGGAGTGTTTGTGGTTTCTTCCTCGTGTACAAGAAAACCTCAACCTTCCCTCCATTGCAATTGTTGGTTATCCCTCTGTCTGCCCTGCTAGGCTATACACTATCTGAGGGCAAGGAATAAAATTAATCTTCCTGATCTTTGTAAATACATCACTGAACCAGATACCTGTTATGTGTTTGGTGAATGAAGAATGAGTAGATCTTGTAGATCATAGAGATTAACTCTGTCTTTAAGCAGAAACAGTTTCAAATACAGAAATTTCTTCTATATTAGTGCTGAGAGACAGTCACTTCTTTTTTGTTTGTATACCTGACAATAACAGAGTGGTTGCTGCTTCAAAAATAAAAGTTAATTCGGATTATTTTGTGATTTCTCCATTACAACTTTATACATGAAACTATTTCAAATAATTGCAAAGTTATCAAGCCCTCCCTAACATTCTTTCCTAACAAGAATAAACAACCATTTTTCATGCAACTATTTCAGTTATGACACAGTTACATACATGTTGGTTCATCATTCTCTGCTCTTAGAGAATTTTGCCTGTGTTTCATTTCAGATAGATTTCCTGCAGTCTGCTTGTAACTCTCCTGAACACTTCGTAGAAACAAGGAGAAAAAAGTCAGAATTGGCCTAGAGCTCAGAGTAGTCTTAACATTGGGAAAGGGCTCAGAGGAATCTTCTAAAAGTGAGAAGGGTAGATTATTATATTGCATTATTAATATGCAGTGGATATGCATTTATTCATGTATGGTTGGCTCTGCCTTTTCAACATTAAATTACTTTCTACCTTATGAAAACTTAGTTCCAAATGCTTTTCTGAAGTGCAAATTGTCCAGGGAGAAAAGGTAGTTCTGTTAGGTTGGTATTCGAGGCCAGCCCTAGGTAAAATAGTAAAGCAGGTGAAGTTTTTCCTTGGCATCTTTCCATCCTAAATGAAGAAGAAAAGAACAAAAAAAAAGAAAGCTCACTCTGCTAGGATAAGTGTCCTCACGTATTTCTGTTGCCCATAGTCAGGACTACATAGACACCCAAAGGTTGTGCCCATACCCTATGTTCCTTTTGGGGATAAGGATAGGATGGGTATATGCTGCAGTAACAAACTATCCTCAGGTCTCAGTGGCTTAATACATGAAAATTATTATGTATTAAATCTGCTGTCAGTCCAACAACTGCCTGAGGCAGCTGTCCTCCAATGGTAACTTAGCCACCCAGGCTGCTTGCATATTTTTTTCTGTCATCCTTACATACAGGCTCTACCAGTCACACCAAAGGAAAAAAGAAGGCTTCAGGTTGCCCACCAACGCATAAATGCCTGAAAAAGGTATATATCACTGTCAATCACAGTCCTTTACTAGAACTTGCCACATAGCTGCATCTGACTGCAAAGAGTCTGTGGGGGAAGTGCACAGTTATTCAGTGAACAATAACTCGCTCTTTCTTACTCTCGATCTCCAGCCCCTGCTAACACAGAGTTTGGGCAAGAAGTAACTCGAAAACTAATGCTGTAAGTCGAATTAAAATGTATCCACTTGTAGCTCCTTTTTCTGGTATGCGACAGGGGCGGGCAGCCAAACCAATTTATTGCTTTTATTCCCTAAACTAGCTAATGTGTTTCTCAACATCTTAAACAAATTAAATTGCTCACCTTTAGCATGCCCACTGTATCAGACAGGATGGGCTAAGTTACACTGTAGTAACAAGTAAATTCACACTCTCCATAACTGAAATCACAAAAGGTTTATTTTCTGGTGCCTACATGCATCCTTCATAGGCAGCTAGAGTTCACTGTATGTCTGTTTTTCTCAAAGCCAGACTTAACACTGCCTTTCTGTCTGAAACACCAGCAGCTGCTGTTGTGGAGGTTTCTGGAACACCCCTTTCTCTTCTAATCCACTGACTAAAGCAAATCACCAGGCAAGGCCCAAATTGAAAGGGGTCAGGGAGGACAGTTCTTCCATTTGTTGGAAGGAGACAGTCATACTGTCCTCGCCCTTTGAAAGAGGAGAGCAATGATGAAATGTCTGCAAATTTGGAAGGTTATTAGAAAAGGTAATTTAGTGGTCCCTTGAAAAAATCTTCTATTTATAGACAGCATGTTGTCATAGAAAGCACTCTGGGTCTGGAATAATCTACTTCTTCTAACTTTACATGAGTCATTTATCTTCTTTCTAGACAACTTACTTAAACTCTTTGGATTTCATTTTCTTTCCTTATTAAAAAATGGAACAAACCCAGATAATCACTAAAGGAACTTCCAGCTTTAAAATTCTGAAGTTTCATGGTTTTGTATTTACTCTCCCTATTAAATTATCAGTTTAATCTTCCTTTCTTCCTTCCTTTCTTCCTTCCTTCCTTCTTTCTTTCCTTCCTTCTTTTCTTTCTTTTCTTCCTTCCTTTCTTTTTCTTTCTTTCTTTCTTTCTTTCTTTCTTTCTTTCTTTCTTTCTTTCTTTCTTTCTTTCTTTCTTTCTTTCTTTCTTTCTTTCTTTCTTTCTTTCTTTCTTTCCTTCCTTCCTCCCTCCCTCCCTCCCTCCCTCCCTCCCTCCCTCCCTCCCTCCCTCCCTCCCTCCCTCCCTCCCTCCTTCCTTCCTTCCTTCCTTCCTTCCTTCCTTTCCTCCCTCCCTCCTCCCTCCCTCCCTCCCTCCCTCCCTTCCTCCTTCCCTCCCTCCCTTCCGTCCTTCCTTCCTCTTCAATTCATTCTAAAAGTACATCTTAGATACCTCCTGCACATAGTAAGATATACTATAAGATGGTAAGTGACCATATATCATGATGCTTCCTGTTAAAAAAATGAGGAAATGGACATACACACATAAATACGTTTGTCAGGAGATGTAGAGATGCTTTACAATTAATCGGAAAACCATTCACCAGGTCTTCAGGGTGTAACAAGCCTGTACTCAGCAAATCAGGAAAGGTTCCATGGTGAAAATTTTAAGACTGAAAACAAGGTGAAGATTCTCTACCCAGAGAAATTCAAAAAACAAAGCAAGGAAGCAGGAAACAACATAGGGCAGAAGACAGTAAGTGTTAGATTAACAGACAGAAGCCAATGCTTGGCTTGGAGAGATCCAGGCAGTAAGAAAGAGAGGCAGGATGGGTTTAAATTGTAGGGAACCTGAGAGTGGTCTATAGAAGGGGTGTGGGCCACCACTGCACCTTATGAAGGAAAATAGTATGATAAAAATAGATAGAACTGATTCTACAAATATTTAAAAACAGAAATATTTACAATGCCAAGAATCAAATAAAGATGGAAAATGGGTTATTTTGACTAGAAAAAAGGTTTCTAGGCACTTGCACTGCTTCATAAGATACCTTGTTTGTGTGTATGTGTGTGTGTGTGTGTGTGTGTGTGTGTGTGTGTGTGTGTGTGAAGTGGGAATCTTCCATCTACTGCCCTGAGAGCAAACCTAATTATGTCCTTGTTAAAACTGACAGATATGATTTAAAGTGTTCTTGGTAAATGATGAGAGTCGGCTTCCAAAATGCCATCGTTCACAGGAATCCCTCCCCTTCTGCACAGTACTCATCATTGTAGCAATTATTTACGTTGCTTCTCTTTGGTTGTCTTAAACTGACACTTGACTCTTTCATTGTTTGCATCTTTACATGTTTACATCCTATCTTTCTAATGACACTGCTGTCTGATGGACAAAATGTCTCCTGCCCATAGCCCAGTTCTTTCAGACACATGTACTCATTGAATTGGATCTAAGAACTCTTGATCTGCAATCTGAATTCTCCAAACTCTCCCCACCCCTGAGACTCTCTCCTTGGTCAAAGCATGGGGTGGCACTGGCAGTATTCAGGGCTCTCCCTGCTGTGCTGTCTGCTGCAAAGGCTGAGGGAGCCAGGGCTTTGGAGCATGGAAGAAACACCCATCTGTCTAGGTGCATCGCAGAACCACTTCCACCGTTTCCCATGAATGCCCTCATCTCACTCTGCAGGAATAAATGATATGACTGACAACTGAGGAGCTCGCCCAATCCATTTCCACAGACACTTCAATTTGAACCACGGTATAATCATAGCCCAAATCAGATTGAACCGTTTCTTTTCTCTCAAATAGTGAATATTCAGACACAAAAATGATCAATTTGGCATATGTGCTTTGTCTGTCTTTGCCTTTGTTTGCAAACTTCTCAGAGGAAAACTTGCTAAGAAAATCTGTAGCAAGGTGCATAGATTCGGAGATGAGAATGGACTCTCTTTTTAAAAATGGATTCTCCTTATCACATGCCATATCAAGGTGTTGTGTACAAACAATACATTGCAACTCACAGTGAATGAAAAGAACTTTCATTCTTCAAAACCTTCTGCAAGTTATCCCTGCATGTCATTTTTTTAGGACCCAGGATGTCTCACATTGTTCAAGTTCTGCTTCTGACCCACTGTAAGAATGTGTTACCCACAACATGCCCCAGTATTAAGAGGAGAGAATGGTCCTTCCAGCTGGAGTGGCAATTAGTTGCTGCAGGGAGAAAGTTCTGTTTAGGTGAAATGCTGACTGATAGAAAGGGTTTGAAACAGGTATGCCAGGAAACACTCTTCTTTTTTGCAGACTTGCCTCAAAATATCTACTTTTAGACACTTTATCTTTAGCAATTTAATCTCCTTGATTGAAGAACAGCAATCAAGAATAAATTTTCTTGGTTTTAAAAACAAATGGGGGGGGGGGGAGGCACATGCCTTTATGATCATTTCATGTAATGTGGTCTCATTTTAATTCCCTTCCAATGATTCAGAAGTCCTGAAGCCTGAAAGAGAATTTTAATAAGATACTCTTACTTATAAGGCATTCTCACAACAAGGACATAGAAAGCAGATCTGAATAAAATTCTAAAATAAGTGATAGAGAAGTTTTGGAAAAAGTTGTCAGAACTGATTTTGCCTATATGGTAATAAACCTCTCGGCACGGGGACCATTTGTGGCATATGCTGTGCCATGTTGAACATAATAAACTGGTGTTCAGGCCTGCCTGGAATTCTCCCCACACCCTCCTTTCCACCTCTCCAAATCTTGCCTGTCCTTCAAAGGATAGTTCAGGTCTCCTCTGAGCATTGCAGTGATTAACCCCTTTGGAATGGGTTATTCATTCATTTAGCAAATATTCATTAAGGGCTTAGTATTTTGAAGACCATCTCTTTCAAATCCAGACTACCTTCCATTCTAGTGTAAGGGTGTTTTCTAATCATGTGTTTTGTGTGTCCTCATAAAATTATACATTCTCCACAGAGGGAGGTCATGTTATCTGGATCCTTGAGACTTTACATGGGGATCATTATCCACAGCTCTGATGTCAACCCTGTGCCAAACTTTGGGACAACTTCTGTGCCACAGGGAATTAGAAAGAAGCAAATCCCCTCTGATTCAAAAGGAATGAACACTGTTCAGATCATAAAACAATTCCTTTTCATTCGCTGGTTCATCGAGCACCTACCCTGTTGCAGGCATGAGGATGGTGCTGAATTGACATCCAGCATAGATTGAATTTTGATATCCCAGCCACCAACCTAAGGTGAAGAATGATGCAGAAGCCACAATGACACAGTCAGGAGATGAGGTATTAGTATGGTTTCACCATTAACAGTTTGTGCTTAGGTGGGAGAAGGATCAAAGGTGAAGGTGGAGTTATACAAAGAAGGTAGGGGTTAACAAATGAATATGATTGCTGAATCATTACATTGATATTTCTTTTAGTCTCCAGTATCTTAGAGCAGCTAGAAGTAAAAACCTAAAATTGTGGAACTGTAACCCATACCAAACTCTGAAATCTGTTCTACAACTAATTGTTGCAATGTGCTTGGAAATTTATTGCTTTTTTGTACACATGTTATTTTTCACAAAAAAAGAAAAAAGAGCCAGTTGTGGTGATAAATATATATATATATATTCTCTCTAGCCACCAGTGTTCTGGAGCAGCTAGAAGGAAAAATCTGAGATGTTGTTATGATAACCCACGACAAACTCTGGGATCTGTCCTGTAACTACTTGTTGAAAAGTGCTTTGAAAATTATTGCTTTTATCTTTATTTGCTTTGTATATATGTTATGTTATACAGTTGAAGAAATTAAAAAAGTAAGAGTTTGTGCTCAGGCTCCAAATCTGGCTCACCATTTATTAGTTACCTTTGGTAAATTACCTTAACAGGCTCTCTCTGATTAAGTAAAATCTATTTTTAAAATGGTAGCTAATTCATGGGTCATTATAAAGATCAAGTATGAAAATGTACACAAATTACTTATAACTCTACCTGGCACACAGGAAGTATTTCATAAATATGGCTGGTATATTGAGTTGGCTTCCAAGGAATGCAAGTAACAGCATCCATTGCAGTATTCCAAGATATGTCATTACTTCAGACTTGATTTAGTCCAACGTCCCTATCTGAGGATATCCAGCCCTGACTTTTGGGGCACCCCAGAGGCAGCTTCAGGCAGAAGCAATAGTTGCAATCAAGTGGATTCCAGATGACCCTTAGGCAGAGGATCGCATCGTGGCTGGAAATCAAGGTGTTGGCATACAGAGCCCACAGGTTGTTGAATAGGAATTCTAAGTGAATAGCGTGGTGCTGAAGGCAAGGCTTAGTAAACAAATGTCTGAGGCTTATTCCACCCACACTGAAGGTCATTGGCAGCTGAGACATTCCTGCTCCTTGTTGTGTCCTCATATGATACTTTTAATATTCTCTGGGTTTTGGGGGGGCCAGGATTGGCCCCAAAACTAGAATGGGTTATGACTGAAGTTAAAAATGTTTGCAGGTGAATGAGTCTAGGAAAAGTCATTTCGGAACTTAAAATGATATTCCTAATATTACTTCAAGTACATGTTTTAAAATGTCAAATATGATATTCAGAACAGTGTTCCCAAAGCAGGAAGTTTATAGGTGATAGAGCCAGGCCTAGAGCCTCACGCTTCTCTTCCAGAATAATCAACTGCTGGAAGTGGTGGTATTGCCTCTTGTTTTGCAGATACCGAATCTTCCATTTGGAATGTGAAGTGACTGAAGACCTTGGGTTGTGTATTGGACCACTTATACTTAGTCAAGTTTGCTGTACAATAGTGCTCTTAACATGATTACTGATTAATTCATGGACTGCTTTATTATAATCCAGCTACCTTACATAATTGTGTCCATTGTGCATGTAATAATTATTGGTTGCGGAGAATGGCATTAATTAAAAATTTACATTTTAAAGAATAGATTGTAATTGTAGGCTTGCAGAAGCGAAGCATACTTATACTGAAAATATTTTCCAAAATTGTCTTTATAGTTATTAAGTAATGTATATGATTTTGGGTCTAAATATGTAAATTATTCTATTTATCTCCTAAAGTTCTGAAGGCATTGTAGAGAGAAAACAGACATATGGTTACATTATTATTATTTATATTATTTGTAGCAATTTTTAAATATAATAAAGTTAACAGACATAGATTTAAGATTATTTCATTTAAATTAATGAGTGATAGATCAATGGTAGAAGCTTGCATTGGTCAAACAACAGAGTTCACATTCTCTAATTTAAGTAAAATGAAAGATGAAAGATATTTTATGATGAGCTTCCGGAATCTACCCCCTGAATTGCATTGGGGGTGCCATGACCAGGAAACTTCTCACTCAGGAAGCCTCCATCACTGTAGCCTCATTCCTCACCAATTATGTTTGATCCTTGCCAGCAAAATGGATTCTTGGCACACTTCCATTTTCCCCACATAACTCAATTAAAAATCATACTTTGGTAAAGGAGCGTTACATTGGCAGAACCTACAAATGTCTTCATCCTACTGGCAATGAGACTGGGATATATAGTTTTAGTTTTTATCATAATTTTGTACTAGTAGGTAGAGTTTAAACTACTTGGAAAGAACCAAACTGCTGAGAGGTAATTGAGTACTCCTGATTGTCGAATACCCACTTCAGATATTAAGAACATGGATATTAGGAATGTTTTATAATCTGAGTTTTAATTCATGATCAGCAAGAATTTCCTATAAAAGTCCATTTCTATCCTCATCAGAGAATAGTTTGAATAGATTCTGTGTGTATCTAAAATCCATATGGAATTTTCTGATGAAAGAAAACTTGCTATCCTAATGGTTTGCATTTGTTGGTTTTCGTTTTGTTTTGTTTATTATTGACTCTCTCCAATAGTACATTGGGAGAACCAAGAACCTAGATGTGACTCATCTACTCTTGAAACCGTGGGGATTCTCATTAGGCCACCAGTGCATAATACATGAACTAATTTCTAGAATTTTGGTTTTAGACTTTAATCATGAAATACGGTAAGTCGAAAGTCAAAATGTATGACAAGCCCTTTCTTATCTACATTTTTTTAGTACTTGAGGATATTTTCCATATGTATACCACAAAGTCATGCAGAAACTCTTTCGTACCTTTAATAATAAATAATATGCAAATTATTCACACCTTGAATATAATAAGGCAAAGAATATAGAGCTTTAAACTTGACATGAGTAAAAGTTTAACATTTGCAAGTTGGTTAGATCAATCTAATTCATTTTAGCCTGAAGCTGAATATTGTTTAGATTAGTGATCGTCTTCTTAGACATGCCCAGATGCAAAAGGAGATTGAGGGTGGCACAAGATATAAAAATGAGTTGAAAGTAAAACAAGGTTGAGGATCAAGAAAAATAAGTGATAAGGTTACAAAATTAATTATATGATGATGTGACTATTAATGAAAAGTAAGCACACATCTGGCTCTCTATGTTATCAGTCAATGTGAAGTGTAAAAAAAAGAACATGATAGTTTCACAATTCATAGTGATAAAGATAGAGCTCATGAAGGTTCACATCTTACAGACCTCACAGCTTCACGCAGGATTTAACAAATAGTTGGTAAAGAAAGATCTTGTATAAGGTAGTGAGGTCCCCAGCTTCCTCCCATTATATATGGATTTCCAAAATTCCAAATTGGTCCACAGTAGCCATCTGAGTGACTTATCTATTGCCTGCAACTAGAAGTCCTTAGACTTACAGGAGCACGGCCTGAGAAGAGGGCAAAATGTCAGAATGAGACATTCTTCCGAAGTCCGGATATGCCTGGAATGGAAAGAGGGGGACAAGCAATCACAGGAGATACAGGGCTCAATACAACTTTACTTGCTTCCTGTGATTTCTTTATATTCTTTCCTAAAACAAATTCAAAAATTGAAACTAATGTCTACAGTAAAGCTCTGAAAAATGGCAAGATCCATCTTGACAAGGTGTTTTCCTTTACCTGTCTTAATAGAGAAATGGTAAGAAGGAAGAGGACTCTTGGTTCAATTTCTGCCACTGGCAATCTATCGCTTCCCTGCTACAACCTACCTTACTTCATCTTACAAAAATGCCGAGCTCTTTTTCATCTTGGTTCCCATGTTCTTCTCCTCTCTATGTATCCAAATACTACCCAGTCTTCTTGAGCCAGCTCACATCCCAGAGGTTCTTTTCTTTTTTTCCTTTTCTAGCGCCATGCTCAAGTCTTACCTCCTTAACAAATTCTTACAGCATTTAAAGTCTGTAGCTTACAATTCAGCACTTAATGTATCATTTTCTCTTTGCTGTTGTTTCTTGTATCTTAATCCTCTTACTCTGCTTAACAAACTGCAAATGATCCAAAGCTGTGTGAGATAGCGAATCACAGAAAATACAAATTACAACAAGCAGGGGTAATGGGTCCAAGTTACCACACTAAAGCTTGAAAGGAACAAATGAAAAGTCTGACCTGAACCAAGGACAGTAATGTGCCACAGACTGAGGAGTATGATTAAATCAATTCATGTAATTGAGATCCTTTAAAAAGAAATAAAATGATAAATAGGGAGTTGCACATGAGGCAATAAAATTGCTAAAATCTGTCTATATAAAAATAGAACTAGATATTTCATTTATTCATTTATTTTTCATGCACTTATTAGCATTTAAGATTACCTGTGAGGTGCCTTGCATCGAGCTGGGTATTGGGAATTTACAGGTGAGAAATGATGTGCCTGTCTTGTCAAGGATCTCCCATACTGCTGTTGCAAAGTAAGGGCTGGCGTGCAATATGAAGGGCAGAAAACAGAGGCAGGTTCAAAATGCTTAATGAAAGCACAGCTCAATATTAGTTATCAAAGGGTGAATTGTGGTAGCTAAAAAGGCCCGTGTAAACTTAGGCCCATTCCAGAATGTAGAGTACTGGGCAAGGATAAGGAAAGTGGTTATCCCATGATCCTAAGACAGTCATACCACAGGTCGGATGATCTTAGGTTTTCAAAAACACATGTTATTTAAAACAAAAAACAAAACATCAACAACATAAAAGAACAGAGTATGGTATACTCTGAAGGAGGCCATTTGGAATTTAAAAATCTAGAAAATGAGCCTTGCCTTGAAGGATGACAAAAAAAAAGATACAGAATGGAAAAGATAAAGTTGATTGGACTCAAATTTTTGTAGGGAAAAAAAAATCCTAAAACTCTGAAAACATATATAAGACAAATGCTGGCTAAATGATAAGGAGGTAGGTTTTGACTACATATTAAGAAAAATGTTCTAAAAGTAAACGTTACCCCTAATTAAAATGTACTGCCTTTGGAAAGAGAGTTCTCAAGTAAAGTCTCCCCATCCAGTTAGGATTTTATTATATCACCTCTGAGATTCTTTGCAACTCTAATAATAATGTTGACAATTTTGATGATGATTATTGTAACTTGTATTAGTTTGTTAAGCTGCTGGAATGCAATATACCAGAAATGGAATGACTTATTTATTATATTACATTACAAGTAATATAATTTATTATATTACAAGTCTACAGTTCAAAGACCTTGAAAATGTCCCAACTAAGGCACCAACAGAAGGTTACTTTTACACAAGAAAGACTAATGCTGGGCAGGTCACAGTGGCTCAGCAGGTAGAGTTCTTGCCTGCCATTAAGGAGACATGGGTTAGATTCCCGGTGCCTGCCCATGAGAAAAAAAAAAAAGGTGCTAATGCTTTCCAGAACACCTTCGTCATCTGGAAAAGCACATGGTGACATTTGTTAGCTTTCTCTCCTGGCTTCTTCTTCCATAAAGCTTCTCTGGGGATGTTTTCCTTCTGCATCTCCAAAGGTCTCTGGTTGTGTGGGCTCTGTCACTTCTGTACTCCTGACATCTGCATCTTTAAGTTTATCATAAATGTTTTTCAGCCATTCCCAAATAAATTCACAATCACATCTCAGTTATTTTACCCTTGTTTATTCCATTTGTACCATTTTTTAATCCTTCCACTCAGGTTACACAGATACCAAGAGTGGTAGGTACTTTATGATTGTTTATCCTTGTAGTTGGCAGCTATTACTCTAAACACAGTTACTCAATTAAAACACGGTCTTCTTTGGATGAATAAAAATTATTGAGGAACTAGTTTGTGTTTGAAATATTACATTTTTTATATTGAAAAAAAGAAAATAAAAAGTAGTTATAAGGTAAATGGCTTTGGGCAGCGCAGTGGTGGTTCAGTGGCAGAATTCTTGCCTGCCATGCCAGAGACCCGGGTCCAATTCTCTGTTGGCTCTGCTCTGCCAGCTCTGAATTTTATCCAAAATGTTTCCTCTTTTAAAGGATTCCAGCAGACTAATCAAGACCTACCTTGAATGGGTGGAGTCACATCTTATCTAACTAAAAGGTTACATCCACAATTGTGCGTGTCACATCTGCTTGGAGATATTCTAATAAAAGTTTTCACCCTACAATACTGAATCAGGATGGAAAGAAAAGGCTGCCCCACAAGGTGGAATCAGGATTAAAAGAAAGCTTTTCTGGGGTACATAATAGATTCAAACCAGCACATAATTATATATATTTTCCATAGTACTTACTAAGAACCTATTATGTTCTAGGTGCTATGTTAAGAAATTTATATTTAGTTTTGATATTTTGTAGTGGGACACTGATATGACTAATGTAAAGACACCAATAGGTGAATTTAAGGATTATGGGAGGGTGACTCAAAGTAGGAGATAGCATAGCATACTGCCAGCAGAAGTATAGGCTTTCTAGGAGCCCTAAATTTCCCCATAAGCATGTTGAGCATCCATACCGCCTCAGCTAGCAGGAAATCGGTCAGATGCAAGAAGCTCAAGCTGGTCTTTTCCACAGAAGGGCTTACAAACTCCACCCTCTATTCCCTGATGGGCGTAGATACTCTCTGTAAGGGTGAACCTGTTCACCAAATGCAACAGAGTGGTGCAAAACAATCCCGGAGTTTGCTATTAGTCAACATGAGTCAAAGGTCAATTTCCTTGGAGCAGGATCCCTTAGCACACAGTGGCTGCAATCTTGGCAATTTCCACTGGGACATTATGCTGGAGGATAGTAAAATTTAACAGGAAGACTTGGCTATCTCACACTAGCCCTCAGACCCTGAAAAATCTTAAACTCTCAGAGGCATTTTTATAATCTTTGAAATATAGATATTTGTGAAGTAGATCAAGTATCAAAAATGACCAATTTTCCAAGTCTGTTAAGAATCAAGTTCCATATTTACATACATAGGAAAGATGACAATTACATGTATAATATAAGATATATAATTATATATATATTTACTTTAATAGGTAATATGTTAGTTTGTAATTATTTCTTACATGACTATTCCTTCTACAGGTCTACATGGTATGGAAGGCAGTGGTCCTTTCCTATTAATGTTTGTAATGGGCAGCACTTGTGCCCAGAGTATTGCAGCCCTCCACTGAGTTCTGATCACATTAGGCGCAGAAGTCAGCAAAACAGAATTACATAGAAATGAGATGTTCCACAGTGAGTAACCCTGGGAATTCTTGGAGTTTTAAAAGAATTCTGACCCTTGTACTAGACAACGTATCTGGCCAACTTTCATAACTGCCACAATATCCCTAAAGAGCTTAAATCTTGAACTACCAACATAAGATCTGGTTCTGGACTGGGGGATGGATCATCTTCAGTAGAATTAAAATTAGATTGACAGCCAAAGTCTCTCTAGTGAAACCAGGATGAAGACAACCAAGTAGGATCTTCCCAGTGCCAAAGGTCACCCAAAAGATGCCATAAACAAAATCCTAAAGTAAGTTCCAGACTGGGAAAAGATATTTGTAAAGCAAATAAAGAGCATTAGACTAATATCTCCTGGGTAAAAATTTACCAAAGAATTCCAGTGGCTCAACAACAAATATTTGTCCAGCTCTGAATGTCAATATCAAGAATTGATTTCTTAGGTACAAAATGAAATCCAACTATTTTGTAAAAATAAATCATGAGTATGGTAATTTATTTATTAAGAATTGTAATGGTCAAATTTAAAAGTTTGACATCATGGTACAGGGACAACAATTTATTTGCCCTATTGGCTATAGTCACTATCTGCATAAGGATATACTGAAAGAAAAGCTCATTTGCTGCAGACATGTGATAAGATCACTAATATTTTTGCACACATTGAAATATAATTCAGAAGAAGCAATTGGTAATTTTCTAGATTTTTTTTTTGGTTGTTTGTTTTAAAGTTTGGGCACATCTCAAGTCTTCAACCTCAGCTACTCAAAAGATTTGACAGTTTCTAAATATTAGTTCGACAATGCTTAAAATTTTGGTCTCCTTAGACTCAAAGAGATAGTGAAGAGTCTTCTTGAAGTGTACTTTTAAAGTGTGTTATTTTGAAGTTGGAGAAGTGAGAAGAAAATTTGTTTGGGCGACTGCATTTTTCTTTCACTCTTTCTTTTAGTCTTTATAATCTATATTCTTCACTATGTTGAGATCAAAGATGATTTATCATGGATATTGTTGCATATGATTTTGCAGTTTTTCCTCCTCATGACATTCAGTGGTAGCAAAGCTGAGATCTGTTTTTAATTCATCAGCAAAGATATGAAGAATTCTAATAGGACATTTTTCTTGAAAGATGCTTGGCTTAAGCTGAATTAAATAAGTAAAAATTAAATATAGCTCTTAGTGCTTCTAAAGATTAACATTGTGATCTAATTTAAATTCTATTATTCTGCATTTTTATTGGCACTTTAATTTTTATAAACATTTGTTGGCTCAAAACGAATATTATGTTCTTGTTAATGTTATCTACCTAATGCACTCTTTCTTAATATTCATAATAACTGCTAATATGGGCTAACTATTTGAAAATTCTTAGTAATTCTGTACAACAGATTAAGAGTTTTCAAAATCACATTAATTATTTCAACATTTTATTATTGTAATAAATAAGTATGCTTATTTTTAACTGCTTGAGAAAGTCCATGGAGGTTTTCACACTAAGTTATATGTAGAATCTTACTTAAATTAAAAAATGAATATTCAGATGTTAATAGTCAATTCAAGCCCCGTGAATTGTTCATATCCCTGAACTGCATGGATCAGAGATAATGGAGATGTGTGAGGTCATACAGCTACTGAGCAGGCCACTTATTGGTATGCTAGAAATGAATATTATGTTTGCTGAAACCATGTATCATGTATTTTTTTCTGACTATAGAGGCAAAATTTAAACCTCAGTCCATCTCCATTCCTACATAAAATTCTTACATATACTTGAGAAAAAGAAAGCAGTGCAAAAATAGCCAAAGTCTATAAACAGTACCCAGAAGAGATCTGAATCACCAATAAACATATGAAAAGCTGCTTAACCTTACCAGTAATCGGGAAATGCAAATTAAAACAGCAATGAGATGCCATTTCATACCCATTAGGTTGGAAAAAAAATAATTCTAATATTTAATAAATACAAAGCATTATTATGAATACATGTAAATGGAAAAGCATATTCTTGGGCAAGCAATTTAGTAATGCACAGTAAATTTGAAGACTCGTATGTAAAACGCATAAATTTCATTTCTAATTCTATATCCTAGGGAAAGTCATGCACATGTATATAAAAGATTGTGCATCAAGATGGCAGTGTAAGATGCTCCCATGTTCCAAGCCCCCAAAATAATATTTTAATAACAAGAAAATTGAAACAACTACCTTTTTCAGAACCTTGGAAAAAATTAAAAAGTTGTATGACTGGAAAAGTGTTGAATTAAGAAAAATGCAACCTAAAAATGGGTGGCGCACCTTGAGATGCCCTTGTAGGAACACCCCCTGTCCCCGCCTTGGCTCACTGTGGAGCCGGCATAGTGAATGCATATATAACTGTGCCAGTTTATCTCATGGCATCCAGAAGGGCTAAATCAGGACACTCAGACAGGTTGCCATTGCTGAGCTTGCCCTACACATGGAAGAATGCAAGGACATTCAACATAAGAAAATCAATTTAATACCCCACATAAATAGAATGAAGAGGGGAAAATGCATAATCATGTCAATTGATGCAGAAAGGCATTTGATAAAATGTAGAATCCTTTCATGATAAAAATAACACTCCGGACACTATGGATAGAAAGGAACTTCCTCCAAATGATAAAAGGCATTGCAGTGGCTTGGAGTTATATACTTCAGAAAAATGTGTTCTTAGTCAATCTATTCCAGTGTGTGTGAACCCATCGTAAATAAGATATTTTGATGAGGTTACTGAAGTTGAGTGCGGCCCACCTGACTCAGGTTGGGCTTTAATCCAGAGTTCTGGAGCCCATTATAAGTAGAGTAAAGTCGGATAGAGAAGAAGTCACAGGGAGCAGTCAGAACCTGGAAGTGAATGGAAGCGGAAAGAGAAAGGAGAAGAAGTTGCCATGTTTATGGACATGTGATGCAAAAGCCAAAGGTCAAGGATTGTTGACAGCCAACCCTGGAAAGATACAATTTTATAGGACAAAGAATCACCTTGTTGATGCCTCAGTTTTGGACTTCTAGCTTCAAGCAATGAGACAATAAATCTCTGTTGTTTAAACCAATTAATTGTATGGTATTTATTTAGTATCTGGGAAGCTAAAACAAGCATGTATGAAAAACCCAGATAATGTTGTATTTAGTGATGAAAGACTGAAAGCTTTACCCTTAGTAACAGGAACAAGAAATGGATGCCCATTTTTCCACTGCCCTTCAACATCATACCAGAATTTCTAGCCAGAAAATTAGGCAATTAAAAAACAAACAAACAAAAATTCTCCTGCTAGAAAGGAAGAAGTAAAGCCATCCTTATTCAAAGATGACATGAACCTACATATAGAAAATCCTCAAAATGTACAGAAAAGCTACTTTTTTTTTTAAATGAATTTAGCAAAGTCACAGGGATCAAAATCAACAAACAAAAATTGGTGGTACTCTATACAGCAACACAAATAATCAAAAAAAAAAAAAAAGGAAATCAAGTAAACAATTCCATTTCCAGTAGCAACTAAAAGAATAAGCTATCTAAGAATGAATTTACCCAATGATGCAAAGAACTTATA
This sequence comes from Tamandua tetradactyla, assembly GCF_023851605.1. NCBI lineage: Eukaryota > Metazoa > Chordata > Mammalia > Pilosa > Myrmecophagidae > Tamandua > Tamandua tetradactyla. The sequence goes on from NC_135344.1 coordinate 43,611,239, forward strand.
CACAGAAAACTATATATCATTACTGAAAAAATTAAAGAATACCTAAACAAATGGAAAGATATTCGAAGCCATGGTTGGAAGACTTAGTTGAAGTGTCAAGACTACTCAAAGCAATTGACAGATTTATCACAGTCCCCAAAAAAATTTCAGCAGTTTTCTTTGTAAAATGGTAAAAACTAATCTTCAAATTCATAGGCTTATGGTAAGAAGACCCAAACAGCCAAAACTATCTTGAAAAAAGAACAACAAATTTGGAGGACTGACATTGTTGCATTTCAAAATCTATTACACACAGATTTAATTAAGAGTAATCAAAACAGTGTAGTATTGGCCCATGGATAGATATATGGACTAAAATATATTAGTTTCTGTGAACTGAGACTCTATGACCAGTTGATTTTTGACAAGAATACAGAGTCAACAAATGGGGAGAAAATAATTTCTTAAACAATGGTGCTCAGAAAACTAGATGCCCAAATGCAAAAGAAAAGTGTATCCCTACCTCACATCATATGCAAAAATGTAGCCAAAATGTATCAAAAACCTAAATATAAGAGCTAAAACTGGGCAGGCCACGGTGGCTCAGCAGGTAAAAGTGCTTGCCTGCCATGCCCGAGGACCCGGGTTCGATTCCCGGTGCCTGCCTATGTAAAAAAAAAGAAAAAAGAGCTAAAACTAATAACTCTTAGAAGAAAATATAGGGAAATATTTTCAGATCTTGTATTAGGCAATGGTTTCTTAGTCTTTACACCAAAAGTAAAAGTGACAAAAGAAAAACAATGGATAAATTAAACTTCATCAAATGTTCATATGAAGAAAGTGAAAAGACAGCTTACAGAATGGGAGAAAATAGAAGCCATATATCTGATAATGTGTTAATATACAGAATACATAGAGCTCCTAACAACTCAAAAACCAAACAACAACCAACCAAATTTTAAAAATGGACAAAGACTTGAATGACATTTCTCAAAAAAAGATATACAAATGGCTGATCAGCACATGAAAAATGTTCATCATTAGCCATCAGGGGAATGCAAATCAAAACCACAATGAGATATCATCTCACACCCATTAGGATGTTTACTATTCTTAAAGAAAAGAGATTACAAATGTTGAAGGTGAGAAGGAGATATAAGAACACTCATTCTTGGTGGGAATGTAAAATGGTGTAGCCGCTGTGGAAAACAGTTTGGTATTTCTTGAAAAAGTTAAACATAGAAATGCAAATGACCCAGCAATCCTATATGTAGGTATATACCCAAAAGCATTGAAAACAAGGACTCAAGCAGATATTTGTACACTAATGTTCATAGCAGCATTATTCACAATAACCAAAATGGACGTAATCCATGCCCATCAACAGATGAATGAATAATCTAAACATGGCCTAAACATACCTTAGAATGTTACTCATCTGTTAAAAAAGAATGAAATTTCGTTACATACCACTGCATGGATGAACCTTGAAGATACCAGGTTGAATGAAATAAGTCAGACAAAAAATAGCAGATATTGTGATTCCACATATATGAAATGATGAGAATATGCAAATTCACAGAGAGACAATAGAGTACAGGTCACCAGACACAGTGGGGAAGAAGAATGTGGAGTTCATGAATAATAGGTGCACAGTTTCTCTTTGGGGTGTTGGAAAGTTCTGGTGATGATGGTGGCACAATGGTGGTGTGATGGTAGCAATACATTGTGAATGTAGTTAACATCACTGAATCATATGCCAGTGTACCAACGTTCATAGTAGCATTATTCACAATAGTCAAGAGATCAACACAGTCCATGTCCATCAACAGATGAATGGATAAACTCAATGTGATATAAATGTATATTAGTGGTTGAAATGGGAAATTATATGAGGCATATATGTTATCACAATTAAAAAAAAGAAAAAAAAACTAAGGAGACTATGAACATTAAATACAGTACATGATCCTGGACTAGAACTAATAATGGAGGAAAAAATGCCCAAAGGGACATTATTGGGGCAAAATTCAAATATGTACTGTGGCTAGATATCAATATTGAATTTCCTGAATTTGATAGTTGTACTTAATATGATAACATAAATGAGTGTCCTTGATTTCAGAAAATGTGTATGGAAGTGTGATGAGTTAAAAGAACATGATGCATGCATTCTTTCAAATGTTAGGAAAATGATAAATAGATAAGTGATAGAGAAAATGTGAGAGGAAAGAGAGAGGAAGAAAGAAGGAAAAGGACAGAGGGAGAGGGAGAGGAAAGCTGAGAGAGAGAGAGTGACAACAAATGTGGCAAAATGATGATTTTGGAAAATTTGGTTATCTAGGTGAGGGCGATATTGAAATTTTGTATTATTTCTGTATTATTTTTGCAAGTTTCCCTTGAGTTTGATGTGGTTCTTTTTTTTTTTTAAACATAACAACATGCAAACATGAACATTCTTACTATATGATCATCCCATTCTTGGTATAAAATCAATAACTCACAATATCATCACATAGTTGTATATTCATCACCATGATCATTTCTTAGAACATTTGCATCAATTCAGAAAAAAAAAAAGAAAAACTTATACATACCATATCCTTTAGCACTCCCTCTCATTGACTGCTAGTATTTCCGTCTATCCGATATAGTTTAGCCTTAGTTTCCCCTATTTTTTTCCTATACCCCTTACCACTCCCTTTCTTTGATCACTAGCATGTCAATCTACTAAATTTATTTTCACATTTGTTCCCCCTATTATTTATTTATTTTTAATCCATATGTTTACTCATCTGTTCATACTGTAGATAAAAGGAGCATCAGACACAAGGTTTTCACAATCAAACAGACACATTGCAAAAGATATATCATCATACAATCATCTTCAAGAAACATGGCCACTGGAACACAGCTCTACATTTTCAGGCACTTTCCTCCAGTCTCTCCAATATACCTTAACTAAAAAGTGATATCTATATAATGCATAAGATTATATCCTCCAGGATAACCTCTCAACTCTGTTTAAATCTCTCAGCCATTGACACTTTATTTTGTCTCATTTCTCTCTTCCCCCTTTTTATCTAGAAGGTTTTCTCAATCCCTTGATGAGATTGAGTCTCAGCTCACTCTAGGATTTCTGTCCCACATTGCCAGGAAGGTTTAGACCCTTGGGATTCATGTTCCATGTAGAGAGGGGAAGGGCAGTGTTTACTTGCCGTGTTGGCTGAGAAAGAGAGGCCACATCTGAGCAACAAAAGAGGCTCTCTGGGGGTGACTCTTAGGCCTAATTTTAAGTAGGCTTAGTTTATCTTTTGTGGGGATAAATTTCATAGGAACAAACCCAAGATTGAGGGCTCAGCCTACTGCTTTGGTTGTCCCCACTGCTTGTGAGAATATCAGGAATTCTCCACATGGGGAAGTTGAATTTTTCCCCTTTCTCACCATTCCCCCAAGGGGACTTTGCTAATACTTTTTTATTCACTGTTCAAATCACACTGGGATTTATCAGGGCATCACTCTGTATAAACCTACAAAATCTCATGTCCTACTCAAGGTTCCATGCACTTAAGGTGTTCAATTAACCTGTCCATATAAGTTATATTAAGAAATGCACTAGTTGAAATATAAATTTTGTATCAAATAAGCAGTTTTTGCTTTAGTCTCACACATAAGATAAAGTTTTAAATTATTAATTACCATCTATTTTCAACACCCTGTATTATTGACATTCCTTTGTTCTTTCTCATGCAAAACATTTTTAAATTTGTACATTAAGTCACTATCATTATACACTCCAGGCATTCCTAGATTATACCAATCTCAGTCTTTATCGTATATCTTTGTGATTTCATTTGTACCCCCAGGCCTCCTCCCTTTACCATTCTCACATTCAGCTTCATTCAATATTCTAACATTATAGTATTACAGTTAGTTAGGATTGTGCTATCCATTTCTGAATTTTTACAATCAGTCCTGTTGCATAATCTGTATCCCTTCAGCTCCAATTACCCAATATCTACCCTATTTCTATCTCCTGATGACCTCTGTTCTTGACTGAAATTCCCCAAGTTTATTCACTAATGTCAGTGAGACCATACAGTATTTGTCCTTTTGTTTCTGGCTAATCTCACTCAGCATAATGTCCTTAAGGTCCATCCATGCTGTTATATACTTCATAACTTTATTCTGTCTTAACAACTGAGCGATATTCCATTGTATGTATATACCACAGTTTGTTTAGCCACTCATCTGTTGATGGACATTTGGGCTGTTTCAATTCTTGGCAATTGTAGATAATGCTGCTATAAACATTGGTGTGCAAATGTCTGTTTGTGTCTGCTCTCATGTCCTCTGAATAGATACCTAGCAATGGTATTGCCAGGTCATGTGGCAATTCAATACTTAGCTCTTGACAAACCACCAAACTGCCTTCCACAGCAGTTGTACCATTTGACATTCCCATCAGCAGTGGATAAGTGTGTCTCTTTCTCTTCATCCTCTCCAGCACTTGTGTTTTCTGTTTCTGTTTTTAATTGCTACATAGTATTTCCTTATTTGGATTCAACAATTCCTAAAATTGTTTTAAAAAATTCTCTTCAATTTAAAAAAAGTTCTCTTAAAAACCAAACTCAATAAAAAGAACCAATAGAGCCAAGATGGCAGCTTAATGAGGTGTGGGATTTAGTTCATGCTCTGAAACAGATAGTAAATAACGAGGAACAGTAGAGAACGACTGCTGGGGTCACTTCAGTGATTGGACACACAGTGTACACCAGTCTGGACAAGCTGGACCAGCTACGAGCCCGCCCAGAACTGTGAGTTCCCCAAGCCACGGCAGCTGGCGCCCCCCCCACCCCCTCTCTGTCACAGGCTGCTTCCCAGAGGGGAAAAGTAAGAGACTTTACTAGCAGCAATGGACTGAGCGCCACCAAGCTCCAATTATGGAATTAATTAACAAATTCTGACTACTAAAAATAGGCCCCCAGCTCAGCTGAACCTCAAGTAAAAGCTGAGGTTGCTGGTTTTTGCCCAGCACAGAGGTGGCAGGGCTGATGGAAAAAGAATAAAAAACAAGGTTTTTTGGATCAGACAGCAAAAAAAGAATAAATGGGTTTTATATTTGTCAAGTTCAAGAAATCTCAAAAAACACATATAATTTTGAGTAGAAAAAGCAAGCTGCAGAATGATGACTAAAACAAGATTTATATCATATTTTAAAAGATTTCAAATGTATATTTTTGTGGCTACAAATATGTAATTAATATATAAAGAAAATTCTTGGAAAGGTAGCTACCCATGTTTACATGATGATTTCTCAAGGGGAGGCATGGGTCAAGGAGGGAGCTAAGTATAGTTATACTATTTTGTTACTCATAAACTAGATCTGAAAAAAAAATTGGGGTAGAAAATTACAGTGCTGCTCTCTTTTACAGATGAGCAGACTGATGCATCTCATCTTCCTGCAAAGAGGAATGAAATAACTTCTCAAAGTAATAACTTCTCAAAGATCATAAAGGAATTAAGGGTAGAGCAAGGATATGAACAAGATTATTTGACTCCATCATCTGTGTTCTTAATTATTACAATACACTGTGCTGAAAGTGTCAGTAGGTACTGAAAAAAAAGTGTCAGTATGTATTGAAAAAAAATCAATTACCATAAATTGGGAGCGTAGTGATATGAACCCACCTCTACCAACACTACGCCCATTGTTCCCAGATTTAATAGAGGAGGAAGGTATGCAAACATTGAACTCGAAGGAAGACGGTTTTATAAAGAAATTAACAATCTACTATGGACCATGAAGTTCCAACAAGTAGTATACAATAAGTCAAGCCAAGAATTTGATTGCTCTGCTAATCAGTACTTCTTTGTAAGAGTCCTCCCTGGAATTTTTCACAAAATTTGCTTATCATTTTTTATCCTGAGAAAAATCAGTCAAGGAATTGGAAAACCTTTGGGAATTTAAATTTACCAATCAGCATAGAGACACTACTAATTGAAAGGAATCCAATAAATTAATATTGAAATCAAGAGTAGGTAATGGTGATACACAGAGTTGAAGGATGATGCTAACATCTCTGGGAATCAGGGCAGGAGCACATAGGCATAAAGTGATCATGAGCTTATCCGTAGATGATGCTCTGTTATCAGTGTGTGTTCATCACCCTGTAATCAAAGAATCATTCATGCAATAAAACACTATTTAGTTTATATGCTGTTTTAGTTTTGCGGTGCTGCTTTAACAAATATAATACAATGGGTTGGCTTAAACAATAGGAAATTATTGTCTCAAGGTTTTGAATTAGAAATCCCAGATTAATATATTGAAAGGGTTTGCTTTCTCTCAGAGTCTGTAGCATTTTGGTGCTGGCTTGCCCCAATCCTTGGGATTCCTTGGCTTGCATCTCTGCCTCTATCACCTGGCCATCTTTCTTTCCTTTGAATCTTTTCCTCTGAATTCTTCAGATTTGAAGCTTCTGACTTCCACTGACTGTGTCCAAATTTTCTCTCCTTATAAAGATTCCAGTCATATGATTTAAACCACATCCTGTTTCAATTTGGCCTTATCTCACTAGGTTTTTCTCTTCATGAATGAGTCCTCACCTCAACTAGTAATAGCATTCTCTAGAGTCCTATTTATTAATGACTTCACACCCACAAGAACACGGGTTAAGAGTTGAACATGTCTTTTTCAGGGTACATGATTCAAGCCTCAATATATGCCTAATATACCTTATACATAGCTTATGTGATGCTCTGAAAAGTAAGAAAAATAAGTTCTTAAATTGGCAATTTTGATACATGAAGTGTGGTGTTTTTAATGATAGTAGGGAATCTGAAAGTTACGTTATTCATATGCTAACCAATGATGTTTTTTGTTGCTTTCCTGTCTTTGAATATTTGCTATAGAACAGAGTTCTTTGTAAAAGAAGACAAAATACTTTCGTCATGATAAAAGGAAATGTGCCTGTGACAGGCATAATAATGCCCCCACCAAAATGTACATATCCTAATTCTCAGAATCAGTGAATATAATTCCATACATGGCAAAAGGGATTTTGCAGATATGATTAAATGAAGGATTTTAAGATGGAGAATTATCCTGGATTATCTGAGTGGCTACAAGGAATCACAACATTCCTTAAAAGACAGAAGAGGGAGGCAGGAGAAGATTTGAAGAGGTTAAGCTATAGGCTTTGAAGATGATAGAAGCCAAGGAATGCAGGCAATCTCTAAAATCTGAAAAGTACAGAAAAACTGATTTCTCCCTAGAGTCTCCAACTGTGCTGACACCTTGATTTTAGCCCAGTGAACCTTCTAACCCTCAGAACTGCAAGATAATAAATTTGTGTTGTTTTTAGGTCAGTAAATTTGTGGTAATTTGTTAAAGCAAAAATAGGAAAGTAATACACAGCATATATGAGACAACAGTTAAAGATGCTTTTGGGTTCACTGTTAGCAATATCAATGCAAACTGAAAGAAATGTCTTCATATTGAGAATATTAGCCACAATACAAAAGTCAAGAATATTTGATAAGGATATTAAAATGGTGTGTTTTTAATTTTATATTGAGATTTTTAAATATTCTTGATCATATTTTTCAGTATTTTAAATGACTTTTATTTGATACTTATATTGTGCTAATGGTCCCTTCTTTTAATGTTTTCTATTGTCAAATGACTATATAAGGTAGATAATATTTTTATGTTAACATATAATCTCATTACAATATTTGGGATTACAGTAATATAAACAATTTATTTATTATTATAGCTTTACTTTTTTCACTAATATCTCTAAACTTCTTTATAAACTTTTTGTGGGAAAATGACTTTTTTTTCATGCTTATGGTTGATCCTTGATATTTAAAAATATATAAATAAGGGTAGGCCATGGTGGCTCAGCAGGCAAAGTTCTCGCCTGCCATGCTGGAGACCCTGGTTTGTTTCCTGGTGCCTGCCTATGTCAATATATATATATGGTTTGTAAAAATTATTGAATATCAGAATTGCAGGCATTCATGAGGATTCTAAGGAATTTTTATTTGTTTCTGAATCCTGAAAATAAATATCTCTTTGAAATTTGATAACATTTAGTAGTGGTGTGCAAAGATGTGACTCCTCAAAGAGAAAACATATCTTGTATAACTAGCATATCCTTTTTAGAGTCCGTACGTTCAAGTATTTCTCTACAGACCATAGTCTGCTAGGCTTGTAGAATCATCCAAATCATCGCTGTTAGGAAATGAATTAAATACTATAAAGGACAGAGGTGGATTGCTGGAAAACTATGATAAAGTGATGAGTATAAACACATTCATTCCATTATCTCCACAGTGTAACGAACAGTGGCTGAAACATTCCACATTTATGACATCATTTGGTGAAATGAAGAATAATTGAAACAGGTCTGAGAGAGTTATATTATTGATGAATACCTCTCTATTCCTGAAACCAGTTTCACAGTATTATCATTTGAGTCTTCCCATGTTATAAATTGGAGTGCATAGTTTCAGGGTGGCTAAATTACTGATAGTACTTCCAAACTTTCTACCTTGTTTGGTACTGCAATATACCAAATAGCTGCTAAGATACACACCATATAATGGGTTGGCTTAACCAATTGGAATTATTGATTCATGATTTTGAAATGAAGAGATATCCAAAATCAAAGCAGCAGCAAGGCTTGCTTTTTCCCAGAAGACTGTGGTGCTCTAGGTCTGGCTGCCAGAGATCCTTGGGTCCTTGGCTTTTCTGTCACATGACAATGCACATGGCAAGTCCTCTCCTTTCTGTTATGTGTTCCATTGACTTACAGCTTCTGCTCTTTCATTTGGCTTTCTCTCCCTATTACTGAATTTCTTTGACTTTTAAAGGACTGCCGTAATCTGGATTAAGACCCATTCTGTTTCAGCTGGGCACATCTTAACTAAAATAACATCTTCGAAAGGTCCTGTTTAAAATGGGTAAACCCCACAGTAATGGACTAAGAACATGGTTTTTGCTTGTTAGCTTGTTTCTTCTGGGTACATAATTCAACCTACCACAAACAGTTAGTCAATGAGCATTGCCATTAAGAATTTCTGAGGTTGGAATTACCCATTGTGTTGTAGTTTTTTCATTAACCATTTCTATGAAATGAATATAATCTAAATCAATGTGGCAGACTAACACCTTGAAGGGACCATTTCTTTATACCATGTTTCTTATTTGTGTGTACACAAAATCGGAGTGTTTATGAACATGGCCAATAGTTTCTGAGATGTTCAAGAAAATGACTTACTCTTCAGACAAAACCTCTTGACTCAACACTCCTTCTGCTAGAGGATGAGATGGTGATGCCCTTCATGTAGCAATGAAGTATGCACTGAGCACGATTGTTCCTTAGCAGCTGGAAAGCAGACCTCTGGGAATGGTTTCATGATAATTTCATCTCAAACATAGAAAATAACCTTCTACTCTGATGCCCTAATTAAAGCTATTGAAATTGAGATAGCAAAAAAAAAAAAAAAGAAAGAAAGAAAAAAGGCAGAATCCATTCTCTTTCTTCACTTACAGATCCTAACAAAAAAAGGGTAATGGAACATCTGTAATATGTTTAAAACAACATCACAACAATCACAACAAACAATTTTTTTCTTCATCACCTGAATTAGAGTCTGAATTGTTAGATCTTTACCAGGCTGAGAACTTCAATTACTCTGCATCCCTCTGGCTGGAGTGATAAACTCAATCATTTCTCTCTCAGACCCTCCATATTCTAACTATTCACACACACCCCGACTCTCTCGGCAACTCCAAGAAAGTAATACCTATGAGACAAATAGCATGTACATTGATTAGAGCAATTAAACTTTAATCATGAAATATTTAAGCTGAAGAAATCTGTAGTGATTGTCTGTCTCAACCACTTTCATTTGTAGATGAACAAAATAAAAGAAAAGTGATTTTGGTGTCACTACGTATTTTTTTTACTCTAATATCTTTTCTACTTAGTGGATATTATGCAGAATCCCAATTTTTGCCTTTTCTCTTTATTATTTTAACTTTAAGACATCAAAAATTCAACAGGAGCTTATGTCCACATTGCTAGCCATCCTATTTTATTTGAAACCTCAATCCATTTTTAGAGAGACAATATCTTGGTGATGGATATTTAATTATATAAGAAATCATCAAATATGAGGCTTTGAGCCTCTGGTGAAGTCATAAATGTTCAGTTTGTTACAAATCATCAAAAAAAATCAAGAGACACTTTTCATGAAATGTATTTAGCTACAGTGATAAACTTTTCGAGATATTAATAGAGAATACTTTAAAAATCTATGTGTGTCAGTCAGGATTCCCCAGAAAAATGGAAGCAAGAGGGTTCTCTAGGGAAAAGAGATTTATTATAAGGAATTGGCTTACATGATTGTGAGGGTTGTCATGCCCACATTCCATTAGGCAGACTGCAGGTTAGAAATTCCAATAAAGGTGATGTTGAAGTCTTGAGACAGATATTACTCTACCTCTGGAACCCTCAGCTATAGCTATTAAGACCTCCAACTGATTGTGTGAAGCCCACTCATACTATGGAGGGTGATCTCCTTTACTTATGGTCAACTGTAGATAAAAATTCATCCCTTTAACATTTTTTCCATTTTTGAGGTTTTTACAGCATTTGTCACTCTTGTAATAATGCAAATATATGTGTACCTGTTTAATGTCTCTCTATATAGTCCATTTTGGCAGAAATCTAGTCTGAAATTGCTCATTTATTTTTGAATAATTAATGTAATGCAATTGTACTGAATCATAGGAATCTAAACTAACATTTCTCCTCACTGAAAAACCTTTGAATCTCCCTTTATAGTCATAATTTTAGAGATGTGTTGAGGCTAATTTCAGGCTTCTAATGCAAGGAATTGTTGCATTTACAGAAATAACATTATTCATCAAGCATTTATCTGGCAGCTATTATGTGCCAGCCCATAGGTTCCAAAGAACTCTAAAAATTTTTCAATTTAATCATGAATTTAAAAGAATGCAACACAAAGCAGATTTGAAGTTAGCATATGGTAGAATTAATATTAAGATGGGAGTTTGCATCCTAGCTATTCCACTCAGACTGTGTGACTGGGTGAATTATTTATCCCCCTGTCTTAGTTTGCCAAGGCTGCTATGACAAAAGCCACATGAATGATTGACTTACACAACAAGAATTTGTTGTCTCAGGGTTTTGTAGTCTAGAAGTATAAAATCAAGTTCTTGTCAGGTCATTCTTTCTTCCAGAGTCTATAGCTTTCTGGTGCTAGCTTGCCACAATCTTTAAGTTTCCTTAGCTTGCATTTTTCCCTTCAACACATGGTTTCTCTTGCTCAGTCATCTGTGCCTCTGACTAGATTTCTTTTCCTTATAAGGCCTTTAGCTATATGGATTAGAGCTCACCCGGATTCACTTTGATTTCATTTGAAAAAGATCTTGGAAAATCCTATTCACAAATGAGTTCACACCTTAACTAATAATAACATCTTCAAATGTCCTACTTATAAATGGTTTCACACCCCAGACACACCATTAAAACTTGAACAGCTACTTTATAGGGGACACAATGCAAACTCTGACACCACCTCTACTAATTAGTTTCTTCATCTATTAGATGAAAATTTTTATACATACTCTAAAATTTGTTGTGAAGATTAGAGATAAATTTAAATTATTTAATAGAGTGCCTGGCAAATATATGAAATACATATATACAATAAATTGTCATTGTTATTACCAAAAGCATTGAGCTATTTTCAACTTTTTAAGTTTGCTTAAGATCATAGACATATGTATTTTACTTCTCTCTTACATTGCATATACTACTGGGATGTACACCTTTCAAATGCTCAACAAATCCCTTTTTGATTGATGAAATGATTTTGAAAGCAACTGCAAAGGTGAACAGCAGGTACCTATGTTGTACTCTTTATACTTTTGTTAAAAACTGTGGGGAAAAGATTGATCTGTCAGAATCAATTTGCTTAAAATTTACAAAAATATGCAGCCCTTTACATGGAGCCCTTTACAGGTTTCATTGGACCTTCACCAGAAATATATGACACTGAAGCTACCTTTTGAATGGGTGCATGACTCATCCCTCATTGGCTGTCCAAAAATCAAGTATCGATTTTATACATCAGGTCTTTTACTCATCAGTATCTGGACATGAACCTTCGAACATAGATCTCTAGAAGTTAGGAAGTTGAATGGGATTGAACATTTGTTAGTAGTGTTTGCTCATTAGTCTACTTCCCTCATGGCAAATAAGATATTTAACGTGCATTGGAGAGAATTTCTGTCCCATGTTGATTGATCACTAGTAAACTATTGGAGACAATTCCTGTTAGTGAGTGAGAAACATAAACTCATTTTTCTTTATATCATATCTGTTGCAAATTAAACTAAAAACATAGAGTTTGCACACTAAACCATTTCTACTGTGGAGCAATGTGGCTATAAAACAGCATGCTAACAAGCACAGCATGATAAATGGAATACAATAAACTGCCATGATTTCCATTTCTCCCATCCCCCAGCAGATTTCAAGACTCTCCTCTACTGAGGAAACAGTAACAATACTCCAGGGAGTCTAGTAAACTACTTTAAGGGCAGTGACCTTCATTGTCCAGGTAGCTGTTAAGCCAAGCCAGGATGAGAAACACTGGTCCTCCTCAAGCATCGTTTTCAGATTATCTCCTCCCAATGCATTTAAATGCACAGTCTGACAAGTGCACACTATGCAATGTTGGTAAGGGATGGGGTAATGTCAAGAAAAGGAGTACCTTGAGATGGCATGGCACAAAAGGGGAGCAAGGATGAGCAATTTTATCAGACTTCCCAAGAGCAAAGGACCAAGGATAAATGGCATATCCCTTTCACTTTTTAAGGCCCTGTGTTAATAAAAGCCAGGAGAATCATGGCTTTGCAGAGATTTGAAGTTTGAAAAGGTTTCCCCGCACAAATTAGAATCAATTTAATCAACTCTCTTTTTTGGACTCCATCCATAATCTAAAGGAAATTGTGACTCTGGAAAGGTGAAATATATGGGAGTAAATCCTATTACAAAGTACTATGGAGTTTTTTAATATTGTAGGTCAAGTTTCAAGTTTGTGGACCTAGTGATATTAAAGTTTGTCACTCACATTATGTCATAAGGAGTCCATATTTTCCCCTTCACTAGGTCTCTCACATTCTGAGCTCCACACATTGCGTCTCCTGTTCATCTCTAAAATTCACCAGTCTGTCCCTACCTGGCCATCTCTTCACTTTCCTGGAATATTAAAGATATTATTTTCAGTTTAATGATATAGAAGTAACCAGTCATTTTAAATTTATTTTATTCTTGTATTGGCTTATGTTCAAATTTTGTCTTGAAGGAAAAGAAAAGGAAAAAAAAGGAAAACTCTTTGACAAGAGACATTGGGCTTGGAGTCTAGTAGATTACTAAGAAGTACTCTAGCAACTTAATGGCAGACATAGAACATACTAGCAAATCAAATAAATACTCTGTTGATTTTATTTGTGGTCCAAATGGGGTGAGGGTTATCAAGAGAGCATGTCCAAAATACTGTGATCTAGTTATTACCCATCTAGCCAAGATGGAATAATAGCAACTAGATTCACCCTTCCACTGGAAACCACTAAAAGTACCTGCATAAATATGTGAAACATGGTTCTCAAAATGCTGGATCTCAGACTATAAAGAAGAATGTTCACTGAGAGTTGAGAATAACATGAGATGAGTCCTTTGATTGTCCCTACTTACTGCTGGGAGAGAATTTCCAGGTTGTGGCAGAGGGATTGAGAACCCAGGTAGACCAAGGTAGACTTGTTGAGTTGAGGAGGAAGAGCTAGAAGTTCATGGAGTCTAGGTGGTTAAAATTTTCCGGGTAAGGTACCTGAAAGGTGGGGGCTACATAGAAAGACAAATCCAAAATCTGAACAGGGACTGACTTGCATATTCAGTTGAATACTGATAATTCACAGGGTATCAGGTGGAGTACTAAGAAGTACTTTTCCTCAGTGGAAGAGAAAATTTAACTCTAGTCCTAATTTTGCTTTCATTCTATCTAACAAAAATTTCTAAGCAAGACCTGAAGGGATCAAAGTGTTTTCAAGTAATTTAACTGTGTCCAAGAACAAAACTCAGTGATCTTCACAGGAATACAAAAATATCCAACATCTAATAAACTAAAATTTAGTTTCTGACATCCAATTAAAAGAAGCAAACATGAAAAGAAGCAGAAAATATAATCCATTATGGGGAGAAAACACAATCAATAGAAACTGGTACAGAGATTATACAAATTATAGTAGAAAATGGATATGACAGCAGCTATAACTGTATCTCATATGTTCAAGAACATAGAGAAAAGATTGAGCAACTTAGAGAAATTAAAGATGCAAGCATGACCTAGATGGAAATTTGAATGGAAAAATGAAAATTACAATGTCCACAATGAAAATATACTAGATGGAATTTAGGGAAAATTACACATTGCAGTGGAAGATGAATAAATTTAGACATTAGAATAGAAAATTTCTAAAATGAGACACAGAGAGAGATTTAAAAAGCCTGGGGAAAAAAGAAACAGAATATAAGTGTAGTATATTTGAAACTCTAATGGGTTGACAGAAGAAACAAATATTTGGAGAAATAATCGCTCTACATGTTCCAAATTTAGATAAAAACCGCACAATACAAAACTCTCAACAAACCATAAGCAGGAAAAAAGTGAAGAAAGCTACAAGTCATATCATAACCAAAATTCTCAAAGCTACTGGTCAAGAAAAATCTTAAAGTAACTAAATGAGTTCATGTTATGAGCAGGGGAAGAAAGGCAAGGATGCCAACACATTTCTTGCTGGAACCTACACAAAAGAGAAGACAATGTGGCAATATCTTTAAAATACTAAGAGGAAAAAAAAAAAAAGTTAACCCAGAAATCTTTACCCAGTGAAAACAGCCTTTAAAATGAAGGGGAAATAAAGTCTTTGACAATTATACAAAAACTGGAAGAACTAGCACACCCACATTGTAAGAAATGTAAAAGAAAACCCTATAAGCAAAAGAAAAATCTGGATCTACACAAAGAATAAAGAGCACTTGAAATGGTGCTCTTTATTATGTGGGTAAATATGAACATTTCTTATTATTTGAATCTCTTTAAAAGATGAATGATGACCCATTTAAATAAGTAACAATAATATAGGGTTCTAACACATAGAAAAGTCATGCATGTGACAAAAATAGCTTACAGTCTGGGAAGCAAAGTATGTAATTATAACTGAAAGATTCTTATATATGATATGATATACTAGAAAGGAAGACTATGGTAAGTTAAAACAGCCCTAAACACAATTTCCAAAAGATGGAAACAATCCAAGTGTCCATCAACAGATGAGTGGACACACAAAAAGTGGCACACACATAGATGGAATATTATGCAGCAGTAAGAAGAAATGAAATCCTGAAGCGTATGACAACATGAATGAACCTTGAGGACATAATGCTAAGTGAAATAAGCCAGACACAAAAGGACAGATGCTGTATGATTTCACTGATATGAGCCCCCTGGAAAATGTAAACTCAGAGTCTTAAAATGTAGACTATAGGGGATCTAGTGACAGAGAAGCTAGAGAAAGGGCAATGGTTACCTAATATGTACGGTCTAGTTAATGTCATTGTACTTAAATGTATGGGAATAGATAGAAGTGATAGTAGTTCATCAGTGGGTATATAAATAACAGTGCCATATTGAAGGTGAATATGATTAAAAGGGGTTTTATAGAGTAATGTTCCTCACCAATTGACACTGCAAATATAAATAAGTTCTTGCATGAACTGCTTCAAAGGTATGACACTTGGACAAAGAGTTAATAATAGAGGGGTATATGGGTAAAACTACATATTGCATGCTAAGGTCTATATTTAAGAGGAATATATCACTAGTACCAGAACAATATTGGGATAAATAATTGGGGGAGGGGCAAAATTGAGAGGAATTCTGAATTTTCTCTTTTGTGTGGGTGTGTCTATCTGTTATTTTTCTCTTTGGAGCAATGAAAAGTGTCTAAAATTGAGAGTGATGGTTGTGCAACTAAATGAGGATACTGTGAAACATTGATTGTTCATTTTGAATAGAATACATGTTATATGAATATATCTCAACAAAATCTGCAGATTCAAAATAAATGCATTAATAGAAAGATTTAAGTGCCAGAAAGTCTTTGGAGAGAGAGGTATACTTATTCAGTGTTCAGCAGGGTAACAGAATGGGGTAGTCCCTCTGGAAAGCAATATAGTGGATCCACAAATGTCTAAATATAGGGTCACCATATGATTAGGAAATCCCATCACTGGCAATATATGTGACAGAACTGAGAGCAGGGGCTTGAATAGACATTTGCACACTTATGTTACTGGCAACAGTATTCGTGGTGCCCAATGGATAGAGGTGGCTGAAGGGTACATTGAGAAGCAGAAGGGTGAACTATGGGGTACACATATGAATGGAACATTGTGCAGCTACAGAAAGGAACAAAGTCATGAGGCATGCAATGAGGTGAATGAACCATGAGGACATTATGTTGAGCAAAATAACCCAGAAACAAAAGGACAAATATTGTATGATCTCTTTAAGAATATACTTCTAAGATAATTGGGGCCTAGATTGTAAGCTCTTACAGCAGTCACATTTATTCCTGAGCTTTAAATATTATTTCTAAATTCTGAGATGCTGTGCTGGATGTGTGTAACCTGGTATTTTCCTGGAACTTTGGGTACCTGGGTGACACCCAAGACTGAGAGTTATAGTTCTTCAGCTCTGAAGGTCAGCATGGCTACCTACAGCAACTGTTAAAGAAGCTGAAAAAGAGATCAGTCTTCAATTAGAGATAAGAATGAAGCCAATCTAGTTGGGACTAAGGTAAACCAGAATACATAGTAACGGATGGTATTGTCTGTATTTTTAGAGCTTTACCTACAGTATGAGACCAAAGAGAGGTTTATTTTGTCCAAAACCTGAATTTTCTGTAGCATACAATTTAACTTAAAGTGTCTGGCCAGTTCAGTTAAGCAACCTAAACACATGGAGCCTAGAATTGGGAATGAGGTCTTGCAATTCTGTATGGCTTAATTTAATACCTAGATGCATTCCAAAGTATGTTGGGCTAGTAATTAAAGAGTATTGGCAAAGTCCCTTGAGGGAGTAGAGAAAAAATATGGAGTTATTAAACTTTCCCACCTGGGAAATTCTTGATACTCTCTCAGATACTGGGGACTTCCCAATTAATAGGCCAAGCCCTTAATCTTGAGCCTTTCTCTTATGAAATTTATTTCTGTAATGGAGAAGCTAAACCTACATATAATTATGCCTAAGATTTGCTTCCAGAGGACCTCTTTCATTTCTCAAATGTGGCCTCTCTCTCAGTCTAAGCCCAACTCTGAAGTAAAACCATTACCTTCTCTCCTATGGGAGAGAGGTGTAAATCTCTCTGGCAAAGTGGGACATGACTCCCAGGGTGAGCCTGGCCCTGGCACCACGGGATCAACAATGCCTACCTGACCAAAAGGGGTGAAAGAAATGTAACAAAATAAGGTATAAGTGGCTAAAATATTTCAAGTAGAGTTGAATGGCTCTTCTGGAGGCTACTCTTATGCAAGCTTCAGCTAGATTTTGCTAATTGACATGATATGCCAAGATCCAACCAGCAGAATTGCTATAAACCTTAAAGAATGCCCAGGGTTCTATTTGAGACTCTGTAAAAGTTTCACTCACTATGTTTATTTTTCAGAAACTAAAACATCCAAATGGTTCTTAGGCTGTTTAAGCCCTGAAACCCAGAGTTAACCAGTCTCTCAAAGAGCGTCAACTAGTTGCATCCCTCTACCCCATGATGTTGACACCCCTTTCTCGACATGAAGAAGTTAGAACGGTCATTGCCCAAACATCCCTGAAGTTTGGGAGAAGGGATCAAAGGAGAAGAAATTATAACAGAGAAGGCAGGATTTAACAACTGAGTATGACTATTGAATCATTATATTGCTATTTTCTTTTAGGCTCTAGTGTCTTAGAGGAAATATCTGAGATTGTGAAACTTTAATCCATACCATACATTGAAATTTGTCTTACAACTACTTGTTAAATTGTACTATGAAATTTATTGCTTTTTTTGTATATAGGTTATATTTTGCAATAAAAATGGTGAAGAAAAATAAAAAGACCCAAAAACCTAAAGATAGAGACAATAAAATTAAATCTTAAAAACTCAGTTGTCCAGAAAGAAAGCAGAAGAAGGAGGAATGGGAATAAAGACTATATAGGCCAAATGCAAAATAAATAGTAAGACAGAATATTTAAACCCAAACATATCAATAGTCACATTAAATGTAAATAATCTAGGCATCCCAGTTAAAATATAGAGAATTCTAGATTGGATAAAAATGCAAGACAAAACAATATGCTGCCTATGAGACTTCTGTTTTAAATATAAAGAGACAAATAGATTAAAAGTAAAAAGGAGGGTAAAGATATGCAATGATAAAACTAGTTATCAGAAAGTTGTAGTGGCCATATTGATAAAAAAGTAATTTCTGGAAAAGGATGTTGCCAACTATAAAAACAGTCATTTCATAATGATAAAGGGGCAGTTCATCAGGAGGAAATATATAAACATTTTGAACTTATTAAAAAGCTTAAAATACATGAAAATAAGTATTTGTGAAGAGAAATACATAAAAATCTCCCCATCTAGTCTGACATTTCAACCTTTCCTTCAATAATTATTAGAACACGTACACGGGAAAAGAACACATACACAGACTTGAATATCTCTATTAACCCAGGTGACTTAATTGACATTTATAGAATATTCCACTTCACAACAGCAGAGAATATACTTTTTTCAAGAACACAGAGTATTTACCAAGGTAGACCATATTTTAGACCATGAAATAGGCCTCAAAAAATATAAAAGGATTTAAGCAATAGAAAATATGTACTCTGACTATAATAAAATTAAATAAGGAAACAGTGAAAAAAATATCTTTGTAAGACTCACTAATATTTAGAAGCTAAATAATATGTTTTTAAAGAACTTATGAGTCAAAAAATAAATCAAAAGGGAAATTGGAAAGTATTTTGAATTGAATGAAAGTGAAAACATGAAATATCAAAATTTGGGGGAAGCAAGCAAAGAAATACTTAGAGGAAAATTTATAGAATTAAATACCTACTAGAAAAAGAAAAATAAATTAAAAAGAAGAATCTCTGAAGTAGAAACCCAAAGGAAGAAGAAGGGAAAATAAAAAAAGTTCAGAGTAGAAATCAATGAAATACAAAAGGAAAAAAATAAGAAAATAAATGAAACCAAAAGTGAGTTATTTGAGAAGATAGGTTGATAAATCTCTAGTTAGACTAACTAGGAGAGAGAAAGAGAGGGTGAAGGAGAGGGGAAAAGAAGGGGGAGGGAGAGGGAGATAATGAACAAGAGAGAGAATGAAAACATAACTTACTAATACCTGGAGTGAGAGAGGTTGTATCCCAATAGATACTGCCTATATTCAAAGGATAATAAGGAATAATTTCAAACTAGTTTATGCCATTAATCAACTTAGGCAATTGAGTGAATTCCTTTATAGATAGAATTTATCAAAGGATTTTTGTAGAAATTTACAGGCTGATTCAAAAAGACGTAAAATACCCAACATAACTTAGAAAAAGAAGAAAAATGTCGAATATCTTACACTAGCTGGCTTCAAGACATCATACAGTTATAATAATCAAAACATAGTCATATTGGCATAAAGTGAGACAAATAGAATCAGAAATAGATATATACACATATGTATATATATTCCATCAACTGAAAAAATATATATATATATTCAATTAACTTTTTGCACCAAGGTGCTAAAACAATTCAGCAGTAAATCTTTTTAACAAATGGTGCTTTAACAATTGAATGCACCTGAATTCTTACCTGACACTTTATACAAATATTAACTGAACTGTATGATGTCTGAATATAAAACCTAAAACTAATACGCTTCTATAAAAAAACATTAGATAACATCTTTGTCTCCATTGTTTAGACAAACATTTCTTAGATACCACAAAAAATCATAACCCATAGATGAAAAAGAAGAGAAAAGGCTGCATGATAATTATGAACTTCTGTTCTTTGAAAGATATTGTGAAAAGAAGGAAGAAACCCAGACTCAGAAAAATATTTACCAACCACATATTTGCAAAGGATTATATCCATAATTATAAAGAATTCTCAATAGTAAATAATAAGAAAACAAATAATCCAACATAGAAATTGGGCAAAAGAGTTGAAGAGATACTTTACGAAAAAAGAAAAGATATACAGAGGCAAACACCTGAAAGGATGTTTAGTGTTATTAGTCGTTAGAAGAACACAAATAAAACTATGATGAGATAGCAATTAGCTCACCTATTAGAATATGTGAAATTAAAAATTAGGAGGGGATGCGGAGGAACTGGGACTCTCATACACTGCTGATGGTAATGTAAAACACTTTGTTCATGTCTCAAAATGTTAAATTATACAACTACAATATGATCTAGTCATTTCACTCCTGGAGACTTTCCCAAGAATAACAAAAGTAAATGTCCAAACAAAGAATTGTACACAAATTTTCACAGTAGTTTTAGTTCTTGAGTTCTTGACTTAGAACTAGAAATGATCCAAATGTCCATCAGTAGGTGAATGGATATACAACTTGTGGTATAGACATACAATGGAATACCACTCATTAATAAAAAGAGTTAACATGCCAC
This sequence comes from Tamandua tetradactyla, assembly GCF_023851605.1. Taxonomy (NCBI): domain Eukaryota; kingdom Metazoa; phylum Chordata; class Mammalia; order Pilosa; family Myrmecophagidae; genus Tamandua; species Tamandua tetradactyla. The sequence continues at coordinate 43,632,062 of NC_135344.1, forward strand.
AACTGAATGATTCTCAAAATAATTACTCTGAGAGACAAAACCTAGTCAAGAAAAAGGACTTTCCCTGTCAAAATCATATAAGGTTCTAGAAAAATTCTAATTCATCTATAGTGGCAGAAAACAGATCAACAGCTGGGAAGGTAAGTACTGGCAGATGAAGTGAATTCAAAGGGATGCAAAGAAATTTGGGGGACAGATGCATGTTTCTTATTTTAATTGTGGTGATGGTTTCATGGATATGTACATATGCCAAAATACATCAGAGTGCATATGTTAAATATATGTAGTTTATTGTATGTCAGCAAAAATGCTGTGATCCAAATTTACTGTTGATGTGACGTTATATTATCTATAAATGACCATTTCTGTGGTTCATACTATGAATGCAAAATAATGGTCCTTGCATGTTTTTGTCTCCCTTCAGTCTCAGAATATACCTATGAATCGATTAGATATTTTTCATTTAACTCAAAAATAGTAATGACTTCCATTTTAAATTTCCTTTAAATAAAATGAACATATTCAAGCTGTACTATCTGATAGTGTAGCCTCTAGTCACATGTGGCTGCTTAAACTAAATTAATTTTAAAAAGAGTCCTCAAGTGCATTAGCCACACTGCAACTGCTAAAGGGCCATTTGTGGTTGGTGGTTACTCTCACGAACAGCACAGACAGAGAATGTTTCCTTCATCCCAGAAGTTAAATTGTACAATGGTAATATTTATGATGTAATTAAAAGTTAAAGAAACATGGATACTAGTTCAAGCTCTACCTTTAGACTGAAAAGCTCTTGTGTGTCAGTTCACTCTCGTTAGTCTCAGTTTCTTCATTAGCAAAATAATAGAATCAATCCTTTATGAGGCACTTTTCCATTCCTAGAGTTTATGTTTCCATAAAGTTACTGCATGTTATTAGGGAAGCATCTATGGATGGTTTGGAGACCTGCATGTGTCTCTCTTACCATACCTTTGGCCATCTGCTTCTTCTTTTATACAGTGACTATTCAATATCTGTAGGGTTGATGGGACAGTAACTTCATTGTGTCTTTCTTGCCCACCTAGACCATCACCTTGTCTAAGAGGTAGAGCATTTGGAAGAGCAGAGAAAATGTGGGGGGTCAATGACAACAGTTTAGGAGTTAGTTTGGGATTGGGTCATCTTTCCCCTCAAGTTAATTCTGTTTTTTTGAAATCATCTTTGTCCATCAGGCCTCTCCTACCACCCACCCCACCTAATTTTAGTCCCCACTTTCAGAGAAGTTACCCACCTAATTTTCTCCCCACCTTCAGAACTCACTTCACTCATCACCTCCCCATGTTCAAGGATATCTTTACTGATGCTCTAGATTAAACTAGGTACTTAAGGACTTGTACTCACTCTTTTATTGATTATCACAGCCACTGGTGGTTCACTACAGGAGCTGACAGTCTTCATAACATGAAAATGCTGTCATGCATTTTTGAAATCATGCATAGCTCTCAAGACTTACAAAGTAATTTTGTCTTCTGGATTCTCATGATCTCTTGTCCATACCTTTCTGCTCTTTTTTTTTTTTTTTTTTTTTTTTTTTTTTTTGATGGGGTACATGGTCTGGGAATCAAACCTGGGTCTTCTGCATGGAAGGCGAGCATTCTCACATCTTTATTTTTGTGCTTACTTTTCTGTATTGTAAATCATTTGCTTAATGTCCTGACTATGAGCTTCTAAAACAGCACAGATTACATCACTTTTTGTAATTCCTTAGGTATAGTACTTAATAAATGTCAGTTCAAGCATTTATAAAAACATGCTATTTGATATCACTAGTTTAGGAGGAGAAGCTCTGGAGAATTCACAAAATCTGAGCGGTGCACTTGATTTTAAATGCTGACCAATGCGAAAAGCTTAGTTTCCACCTGATTTCAGAGTCTGGCTAAATGTCCCTGGGATAGGTCAATTTCAGAAATTTATACTTTAAACCAAGCATCTGAACAACAATTTGTGTGCCCAAGGGAATCCATAAGGCCATGAGCTAAACATGGATTCTTCACGAACCATCAATTATTTTCAAAGCATTTTAAGGGAAAAGTTATACTTCTACCCTTCATCGAATGATTTCTTTATTTAATCTCTGGTAATCTCTTCATTTTTTAAAACTTTTTTATTGTATAGTATAACATATATAAAAAGTAAAGAAAAAAAAAGCAACAGTTTTCAAAGCACTCTTCAACAAGCAATTACAGGACAGATCCCAGGGTTTGTCATGGGTTACCATATAATCCTCTCATACTTTTCCTTCTAGCTGCTCCAGAATACAGGAGGCTAGAGGGCTTAAATATTTTCTTATCATCACAATTGACTTTTTTTCCTTCTTTTTTGTGAAAAATAACTTATATACAACAAAGGTATAAATTTCAAAGCACAGAACCACAATTAGTTGTAGAACATATTTCTGACTTTGACATGGTACAATTTCAACTTTTTAGGTGTTTACTCTAGTTGTTCCAAAACAGTGGAGACTAAAAGAGATATCAATTTACTAATTCGGCATTCATATTCATTTGTTAAATCCTATCTTCTATGTATATATAACTCCACCTTTCTTCATTTTTATTTTAAACTCTCTGAACAATGTTATTGAAATGTGAACATAATCATATGTTTTTGTTTCTTTACCTTTGACTAAAATATTGAAGAAGTAGACAATAAGGTAAAGATCCCTATTTAAATGGAATTCGTTTTTAAAGTCTCAATAAAATAGATGAGGCTTCAGGAATTGAAGGATGGGTATGATTTGGCTTGAGAGCCTTGGTGTATTCAGAGACATCCCTGAATTATCAAATGCACTTCATATACTGTGTACATTTTTACATTAGAATTTATCTCATAATTTTAATTGTACAAATTGACCTTTCAATTTATTTGTAGACCTTTTAAATGCCAGTCTCTTGCAATCTTTTCCATCACATTCCTAACATATCCCTTAAGATCCTTAGCAGAAGGCAGGACACAGAGGAGGCATTAAGTCAATGATTTTTAAATAGCGTACAGCACCTGTCTTCCATCTATGGCAGGCTCTAGTAGGATCAGGCCTGCCCTAGAGCCTACACTATGCCTTTGACTGTCACATTCACTGAAGGTTAATATTCTGGAAAGATAGAAAGGATCAGGTGGTTTTGTATATTAAGACATCTAAAGAACATGACTTTTTGAACCATAAAATGATGCTGACATTTTGGGTAACCAAACCAAATATTTGACCCTTCCCTTTAATAATTCACTGAAAATGTTGATACAATCAAGTTCAAAGGTCAGCAGACAATTAATTTATCCATTCATCAAATATAATTTGAGCCTATGTTGTGCCAGGCACTGCGGGGGCATTGGGCATCAGCAAAGAGAGCTTAACCAGCAGCCTAAAGGGGATGAAGGAAATAATCATAATTCTTATTTCTTAGGGTTTTTGTAAGAACTGCATGAGATAGATATAAAAATTAGTGCAGTGACTAGCACATTATATGCATTCTATGCAGTCATTATCAGAACATGTAGGGCTGGAAAATCTCTTCACATTTGATAGTTTGGCAATTCGTATCACAGATTGGTATGCGAGAGTTTTCCCTAGAGTTCAGCTTGCATTTTAATCTGTATTTTTACCTCTCTAGGGAGAAAATCCTTTCTCTGCTCAGTTAAGACCATTTGCAAGATTCTGAATTATTATGCAATCTCACATCTAATGCTTATCCTTAAGGAAACAAATAGTATTCATACAAGCAAAGTTTCCACTTAAAACCTTGTCTCAACTTAGCGTTTTTGAAAATTAGCATGTGTGCAGGAGGTGATAAGTGCAGGGAGATCAGCAAGCCTTCTTGGAGGGATGGCTTTGAGACATTATCTTTTAGTAGATGATGCTTGTGCTGGGGAGCTGCACATCAAATGGCCAGTGCTGTTACTTGCCGTATCTGTTTCCTAGGGCTGCCTTAAAAATTAGCCCAAACTAGAAGACTTAAAAAATAAATCTTGTCTCATAGTTCTGGAAGATAGAATCTGGAAATCAAGATGTCAGCAAGACCATACTGTCTCTGAAATCTTCAGAGAGGAATCCTTTGCTTCATCCAGCTTCTGGTATATGCTGGATTTGCATTCCTTGGCTTGCAGCTACAGCACTTCAACCTCTGCTTCTGTCACCACAGGGCATTCTCCCCTGTATTTGTGTGTCACTGTATCCAAATCTCCCTCTCAGTAGTATGCAAGTCATATTGGATTATAGCCCACCCTGATCCAGTTTGTTCTCTTCTTAACTAATCACATCTTCAAAGATTCCATTTCCAAATAGGGTCAAATTCACGGGACCAAAAGTTAAGACTTTACCATAACTTTTTTTGAGGGGAACACAAATCAATTCATGACAATTCCCAAAACTGCAAGTTTCCTGATGTTTTTGCTAGTCTGAGAGCAGCATGGACTACATTTTACTATTCCCTTCAAGCATAGGTTCTTTTGTATTATTTGCTTCTTAACTAAACATGCCTTTTATCTAGTCACACTCTTCAGATGTCCTGTGCTTTCCATTGCATAGTGAATAATAAGCAAGGGTAGCAGAAGACCTGAGTTGTGTCTCTGCCATTGTATTGGTTGGTTCACTTTGAGTAAATCAGTCACTTCTATGAAACTCAGTTTCTTGAGGTGCTATCAGGCTTCTGCTTCCCTTCCCTTCTCACATATAGAACTTTTCAATCCACACTCTTGAGCTAAAGTCTTGCAGTCAAACAAAAAAGAAGCATAGACCAAAGTTCTCAAGTATTAACTCTACATCTATATGTACGTATAGATACAGATAATTATATCCCATTTATAAACATAAATCAAATTCTTCATTTCTAAGGTTACTGTACTTTCATGAGTATCTTCTTTGTTTTGTGCAGAAAGATGCTATGAACAGGATGGGTTCCGGTTTGGTGAGCACAGGTCTGTAAGACAATAAGCAAATGCAAACCTTGGAGCATGACGTTCATCAACTCTACCATTGCTGCATGGCTTTTCTATAGGACTTAGCCTTTCCCTTTATTTTTTATAATAAGAGAGCTGTTGATGATGAATACATTAGGGTTCACATCAAGAGTTAACTTTGTATTTTCAATATGCCCATTCAACCCAAATGTGATGCAGCTGGTGTCAGTAAAGGGGGAAAAAAATAAGGATTTGGGAGAGGAAGTCTCTCAAAGTTTAACACCACAGTTCGAATGTCCCAAATAGCAGGAAAAAACTGCAGAATTCTGTGAAATAATCAATAACGGAGAGATTAAGGGGTACAATGGGCACACAAGTATATGCCATGGTGTTGTTAAATAGTAGGGATATTCATGAGATACAGTCTGTAGAAGGAGAGGGTGAAGGAAATGAACATTCATTTTTCAAGTAAATAGTATTTCTCATAAGGGAGGTAGAGGAGAACAAGCATCATCAGAAATAGAGCATCTTTCAATACTCAAATATTAAATTTCAGCATGCGTGTGTAGACATGAAGACCTTCTCTTCAGGGCAATCAGACAATAAATAAAACAAGTGAAACAACTTATTCCTTTATCCCATTCAATTATTTAAGTGTTCCATTTTTATTTGTATATCTTTCAGACTTTTGCATTGCTGATTCTTTCTTATCATTCCAGTCTCAGATTAAATGTCAGTCTTCAGAGAGGTCTTTCTACTCCTCCAATGAAGTGGGACACCTCAGTTGTTCTGCATCAGCTGATGATCTGTGATTTTCAACATAATAAATATCACAGTTCAATCCACAGAATGCAAGCTCTATGAGGGTGGCAGGCACCTCTGGTTTCTTATTCACTGATTTATTTCTAGAGCTGGAATCTTGACTCGGAAAAAAAGAAGTCATGTAATACTGAATAAAATTTAGAGTTTGAAATTTAGAGTTTGGAGTCTACAGAGATGATTACAGGTCACTCTGAGTAAAAATTTAGACCCTAAATCTATAACTAGATATACAGAGGCTGTAAAAAAATGTGAAGTTGTGTCTCTGAAAAAAAATGTTCTTCAACAAGTCAAGTACATACCACATAACATGATTTAAAAATAAAAAGGCTGGGCGGGCCGCGGTGGCTCAGCGGGCAAAGTGCTTGCCTGCTATGCCGGAGGACCTCGGTTCGATTCCCGGCCCCAGCCCATGTAACAAAAACGGAGAAACAGAATACAATAAAACAAGAAAATGTTTAAAAATGTTTCCCTTTCTTCCTTCCTTCCTTCCTTCTATCCTTCCTTCCTTCTCTCTGTCTTTAAAAAAAAAAAAAAATAAAAAAAAATAAAAAAAAAATAAAAAGGCTGACAAGGAAATAATTGTAAAACTTTTTGGAGGTTAGGTAACTGAGACCCAGAGAGACCAAGTAGCTTCCCTTAACTTGATGTGATATAGAGATAAAATATATAAAAACTTCAGAGTAAACAACCACAGAAGGAGCTATCTGCTAGAAAATGCATATGACTAAATAGCTTTTGGAATGGCTTTTCCAAAGTGGTTTCTACATACTTTTATTCTACTCTGAGATTCCCACTGCAGTAGCATGACAAGTTCTAAGAATAATAATTTTTAAATAATAATTTTTAAAAACTTTCTTTTAACCTGCTGTCCACTGAGCAAAAACACTTTTCTTCATTGTTTTTCATTATTTTAAAAGCAAGTACTCTATAATTATTGCCTTTTTTTCCAAATAGGTTGCCAAACAACACACATACCACACAATTTCAGCCCCTGATAGCTGTCTTATACTTTCACAACTATAAGTCAGTTTACCCACAGTAATAAAGATAATAATGCTAGACTTTCTTTAAAAATTTGAGAAAATCAAATGAAAGTTTAAATGAAGGATTTAAAAAGTATGAAGTCTCTTGAAAATAATATAAAGTGCCTGGAGAAGGAGGGAAATATGATTCAGAATAAAAATGTGATGAAATAGAGGTCAGGGACAGGTTTTTGCTGGTTCTTCAATGTTACCAAACATAAACCTGTGCAACATGAGGCAAAACTCTCAAAAACATTTTAGTACTTTAGGCCACTTTGGAATGTTCTGCGTTGATAGAGGCTGCAGTCCCCATTTAAGGAATGTCCTCTCCGGTTCCACTTTGATTGGCCAAATCCCTCTTAGAATACACGTGTTTCAGGATCTCACATTTCAAGAAGAAACAGAGAAACTGATTTTTTTGCATGAGGAGAGTCGTAACTATCATAATGTATCTTTTTCCTAAAAGAGTTTCAAGTTATAAATGTTAACCAGATAGGAGGGAGGATTCAAGTTACTCTATATGAGGAATGTTTCAGGATATTATAAATATTTAGCTTTGAGAAGAGACAATTTAGGGATTTTTAAATGATTTTCTTCAAATATATAGAAGAATGATTAAATTTCTTCTCAATGTACTTAGTGGTCAGAAGTAGTAATACAGCCTAGTAATGCAGCTTAATATGAAAAAGAAAATTTTGATAAATGGAGCCACAGTTAGATGCCTCAATATATTGAGCTGTTCTAGAAGGTTTAAAAGAGAAAAAAAATTGATGTGATCTTCAATGTCTTAACAGATCAAGTCCAAAGTAAGTGGATGAGCCAAATAAACTTCATTGTTCATTCTAAAGGTAAGGTTTAATGTGCTCTGGTGAGTTTTCTTTACTCAAAATGACTCTTGGAGCTCAACACCAACTCTATGTACAGAAAGATTTTGGAGCTCTTCAAATTGCACCCGACTCAAGGTCTTCACATTTTCATTAGTTCATTAAAAATCTACCTGCCTTGTGGGGGCCACAGTGGCTCAGCAGGCAGAGTTCTTACCTGCCATGCCGAGACCTGAGTTCAATTCCTGGTGCCTGCTCATGTTAAAAAAAAAAAAAAAAGAAATCTACCTGCCTTACTGCAACATATACAAAAGTTCAAACAGTGTACTGATGTATAGCAAATCATTAAAATAATTGTACCATTTCCCAAGGAACAACAATCAAAGGAATAAATTCTGATATGACAAAAAAATAGTTTCATTACATGAGAGTCTTATTTCATTCACATAAAACATAAAGTAACATGTGGGAGAGAGAGGGAGAGAGACCACAAACCTTACAGAAGCCCAGAAGAGAAAGGAGTCACTTTAGATCGACAGACCAGAAGAGTTAAATGGAAAAATAAAATTTTTTCTAAATGTCAAAGTTGGTAGATAGTAGCATCCATTGATTGAGTAACAATATATACAGTTTACTTTATCAGAAAGTATTAGTTGATAATGCTAGTTATCTCTAAAGTGTGTTGAATTCTAAGGGATTGGAGCAAAAGATGGTTATACTTTGCCTAGGAAGGGGTGCGAAATGGCCGAGATACAAGACAAGAGTTCAGAGCAGACTGAAAAAGGGGGATACCAGAGGAAGGTCCTTGTTCTCTCTGCCTCCTTGTCAACATGACCAGTTCTTTCACCTATCAGGGCAGCACGTTCCTAAAGAGGTACAATCCCCACCACCAGCAAGGTGGCTGCCCACAGCAACATCAGTAAAATACTGAAGAAGACTTTACTGATCTTATCAGGGTGTCCAGAGGGGACTCCAGGAACCCAGATTCAGAATCATGTTTGTCTATCTTACATAGCCCTTTGGTTCTTAACCTTCACTTGACTATTCAAATTATTGTACTTTACTTTTCTCTGTAAGGATGTTACTGAACAGAACTCTCAGGTTGGACTTTTGATAACATGCCATGTTACTGAACAGAACTCTCAGGTCTGACGTTTTATAACACACCAGAAAAATGTTTATTAAGTAGCGAGATTCTCAGTACATTTTTACATGTACAGATAGGTTCACAAAAGGAGATTGGAGAAGCTGAAAATGGTCATCCTCCATTTAGAAATTCACTCAAATGAAATCTGATCATCCAATTCATGGAGTCAAAAAAGTAGATTACAGGTTCCCAGGGGTGGGGTGGTGGAGAATGGGGAGTTATTTCTTAATGGGTGCAGAGTTTCTGTTTGAGATTATTAAAAAGTTTGGGTAATAGATATTGGATGATGCTGTGAATGTAATAAATACAGCTGAACTGTGCACTTGAAATTGGCTAATATGGGAAATTTTGGGTTACAGATATTACAATAAAAAGTTTTTAAAAACCTACTCGTGTTGTTCTATGTCTCAATTAGAGCAAAGATGAATGTCAATAAACAGGTAGTCTGCTTGTACACAGATCTCTAAGTGCTCTAAAGGCCATTTGCAATCCACAAGGCTTGGCATTTGCCTTCCAAAACACTAAATGAAATAATTTAATTATTTTAAAGAAACATAATCATACTTAGTCAGAATTGTGACAGATCAAAATATGTGAGTCTAGGAGCTAGAAAATAAATGATACAAAGAATAAGTGATAGCTGGTGTCACTTTCCAGAATCAAAGTTAGTAAATTAGGTCTGAAGAACTACTTGAAAAAGAAATCAGAACTTAATGTAGAATATATTACATCTTGTAAAAATTCAGTCTGACACTCTGGTGTTTTTTTCTTGGACCCTTTTCCCAAATTCTTAATCTGTAGAAAATATGTCAAAGATGAGTCAATAACAAACCTTGCTGCTGAACCAGGAGAGCCAACAACAAATACTGCCCAGCTGTCATTGTTTAAGCTGCAGTTTACTTATGAGCAATTGAATCTCATTATTTCAGCCAAATTATGTTTTATTGCACTGAGAAGCCAGATAAATAATTTAAAATTTTTCTGCACCTTCAGGCTTCAGTGATAAAGAAAAACATTAGGCTCTCAAGAAAACAAAAATGTCTCGTTAGCCAAGTAGAATACCCAGGAATGATAACTAGAAAGTTTTGTTGATATAGAATATAGAAAAAAAAAAAAGTAATTTAGCCAGATCTTTATCTCCCATATATTACTTAGGGAAGGACTGGTACTGTGAAGGAAAAAAAAAAAAAGATATTTCCAAAAGTTATATGTGTTTGGCAAAAAAAAGTCAAAAAGTATGATATCATTCAGAAGATCTGCCTTGCTAAATGTCTGAGCATTATAATTAAAAATAATGAAACTACCATAAATTGATTGAGGCAATGCGTTAAATTAATTGCATTATTTCTTTTGTGTGTTACAAAACTGCGAGGTATCATCAATTGTAACAAATGTTCCACACCAATGCAAGGTGTTGGTGGTGGGGCAGTATATGGGAATCCTGTATTTTATGCATGATTTTCTGTAAACCCACAACTTCTCTAATAAAGGGAAGAACAAAACAAACCAAAATACCATGAGGTGCTTCTACAAAAGAGAAAATTGAGACTCAAAAAACTAAATAATTTGCTCGAGTTTGCCCTGCTAGTTAATAGTTACACTGCTTAGTAAGTTGCAAGTAACTGAAATAGCATTCAAATTGGTTAGTAAAAAAGTGAGGAATGTATTATCTAATGAATCTGAACTGTCCAGTGCTCAATGTACCCTCAGTGTGGTGAAGTTATTATTGGGATTCAGTTTTCTCCAACTCTTGATCCATTTTCCACTCTGTTCTTCATTCTTAGGCAAGATCTTCCTACTAGATGATGGGCAAGATACCTGTAGTAGATAAGCAGTACTCTCTCTGAGATGAAACAAAAGAAGATTGCATGTGATCGCTCTACTCTTACTCTGCAGCCTCTACACATGCTGAGGATGTCACACCTTCCACACACACACACATTAAAAATTCCAGAGTCCACCAGTTTAAGCCTGTCTTTTTCAGAATATCTCAAGGTCTTTTAGTTAAATAGTCTGTCAAATTCAACATTCGACCATTTCTCTCTATTCGGAGATTGGCCCATCTATTTCTTCTTCCTGTAAATGGAGACTGAATATAGAAAAAGCTTATGTATCCTTATGGAGAAGGGGTGAGATGGCTCATTTGCATTCACTCATCAATGACCTTTGCAGGGATGTCCCTTGCCTGCTTGACCAAAGCCTTTGCTCAGCTCCCTCCTGTCTCACACACCATAGGCTTCCGCCACAATCTGCACAGTCTGAGACTATGGACACATGTTCCTGAGTCGGTTCTTTTTCACTGGAGATGCCTTTCTTTCCAATGTGGTATAATTCGGTTCACCCAGTGTTGGTTCCAGCTATTGTGTGAGTCAATCTCTTCCACTGTTCCAAATGGGAAGCAGAAATATGCCACACACACACACCTCTTTTTGGATTTTTTAAAATCAACTTACATGATATTTTTAAAACCATTTCCTATCTTGCTTCAGATTCCAGTTGAGGAGTAGGAAGCAATGGCAGTTTCTTGATTTCCTATCCTCTTCCTGGAACTCTTAGGACTTTCATTTGTTTCCCTTTCTTTCCTGAGATGAATTTTCTTATATCATGTCTTTGTCTTTGTTGGTGTCAGAATGTGTAAGTGATGCAAAGAAAGAAACCACAATAAGAAAAGATTATGCACTGTCAACATTTTCATGGGGAGAGCTCCTGTTTCTTGACGGCTTTGCTAAAATCATAAGCATGGCTCACTGTGATCTCATGTGGTTTCTATACCCATCAGTATTCAGGGGGACAGGAGCAAACCAGGGTCAAATGCTAGTGCGACAGGGTTGTAGAGATGAGATAGAGATGGGGTCAACTCCATTAAAATCACATGAACAAGGTTTCAGGAAGTTGAGTTCAGAAGGAGATTAATGGAATGCTTTGTTTTATAATTAATTCACATTGATTTGACACTACATGTCTTGGGAAACATATATATATATATATATATATGTTTAATATATATATATGTTTAATATATATATATATATTTAGCCCAGTGCTTTGATTTCCACTACCCTAAAGAAAAATAGTCCTCACCCTATAAAAAGACCCAAAATGAATATCAATTTATTGCGGCTGAGTATCTAAGGACTCAGGTTCTGGTAATTGGTTATTTATGCAATTTTTAAGGACAGAACTGACTGTATGGGATTTTTCAACTTGTACCCAAATTTTTCATGTAATTCTTAAGTAGTTTATCCCCTGACCTCATGCTCTTCTAACATAGACACTTAGAGGCTATTATTGTTCTGTATTTAAAGACTCATAATAAAGTACAGAGTAAAGGCTTTGTTCTAGTTTGCTAGCTGCCGGAATGCAACACACCAGAGACAGATTGGCTTTTAATAAAAGGGGATTTATTTCATTAGTTCTTCAGAGGAAAGGCAGCTAACTTTCAACTGAGGTTCTTTCTTAGGTGGGAAGGTACAGGATGGTCTCTGCTGGCCTTCTTTCCAGGTCTCTGGGTTCTACCAACCTTCCCTAGGGTGATTCCTTTCTGCATCTCCAAAGGCCTGGGCTGAGCTGCAAGTGCTGAGATGAGGTATGCCTAGCTGCCTGGGCTGTGCTAGGTTGAGTCTCTCATTTGAGCACCCACAAATTAAATCAAACATCATTCATTGCAGCAGACACGCCTCCTAGCCAACTGCAGATGTAATCAGCAACAGATGAGGTTCACATACCATTTGCTCATGTCCACAGCAACAGAATTAGGTGCCTTCACCTGGCCAAGTTGACAAGTGAATCTAACTACCACAGGCTTTCTATCTTGAACGTGTCAATAGTTTTATATTAGGTTTTTGCATCTAAACTCTTACTTCCACAGTCCGAGATAAACAAAAACTAAGGGACTTCATCACTACTAGACCAGTGCTACAGAAAATGCTAATGGGAGTTCTGTGGGTTAAAAGGAAAGGACACTAGACAATTAACTGAAGTCACATGAAGAAATAAAGATCTCCAGTAAAGATAAAATAATGGTTAAATATAAATATCGGTACTATTGTATTTTTAATTTAAAGACCCACTTTTTACTTCCTGTAGAATCTAAAAAGCAAATGCATAAAATTTAATGATAAATCAATGGCTTCATACTCACAATGTATAAATATGTAATCTGTGATAAGAACTATATAAAGGTAGGGGGATGGAAGAACATAGGATCATACTTTCTGAATGCTATTGAAGATTAGTCGGTATCAAAGCAAACGAGATTGATATAGATTTAAGATGTTAAATTTAAGCACCATGGTAAACACAAATAAGTTATCAGAGAATATGCAAACTTATAGGGTCAGAAAGTAGAGTGCAGGTTATCAGAGGTACAGGGAAGGAATAATGGAGATTTAATGCAAAATAAGTGTAGAATTTCTTTTTGAGGTGGAGGGAAATTTCTAGTAATGTATGGTGGTGAGGGTACTGCAACAGTGTAAGCATGATTAATCAAATTGAATGATAATTGTTTAGGAGGACTTGGGATAAGAAGACTTATGTTGCATATATGTTTCCACAATTAAATAAAAGAAAAGAGATAAACTAGAGATAATGATAATTAAATGAAATACCTGATAATGGGAGGGATCCCAGAATGGAGGAGAAAAGGCTCAAAAAGACATTACTGGGACAAAAGAAACAATTGAAACATAGAAGCTTAGCTTTATATCAACATTAAATTTCTCGAACTTCATTTAAGGTGATTACATAAGTGAATGTCCTTGTTAGTAGGAAATGTTCATGGGAAATGCACACGGAATTATTATAAATTCAAGGATCATGATGTGTGCAACTTGCTCTCAAATGTTCAGAAAATAGAAATAGATATATAAATAGCAGATATGGATAGATATAGACAGATTGATATAGATAGATAGAAAGATATGGCAAAGGTGGCAAAAATTAAAATTGGTCGATCTGGGTATCTTGATAGGGGTATATTGAATTACTCTGTACAGTGTTTGTGTTATTTTTGCAACCTCCCTATAAGTTGAAATTATTTCAAAATAAAAAGGTAAAAATGTGGCATAATAAAAATAGATTTTTAAAATTTGAGGACTTAAGACTTCACCACCTGACTCCAGAATCTGATTAAGAGGTTTGAAATAGGGCACAGAAATCTATTTTTTACAAGCATATGTATTAGTCAGGATGTTAGGAGGTTCTATAGCAATAACAAACAATCCCAAATTTTAGTGGCTTAGAAGAACCAAAGTTGATTTGTGTCTTCCCTGAACATACAGCATAGGTCAACTGGGGGCTCTGCTCCCAAATCAAGGCAGAAATGCTACCATTCACCATAACTGAGAAAAAAAAAAAAGAGTGCAGTGGACTCTTTCCCAGATCTTAAACTTCCACCCAAGATGCTGCTTACATTTCACTGCACTAAACAAGTCATTGGCCACATCTAAAGTCAAGGTGATTGGGAGTTATTTAGTGAATGGTATTTATGCAGGTAGTGTAAGGACCTTTCTTTGAGAAACTTGGTACCATGTCTTTGATTCTGCATTCTCTCATCCATTAAAGTTTTTAAAGCTTGCTTTCAGTTTTCCTATACATATTTGGACATCTATTACTGATGCTGAATGTGTCTTCCCCCTTTCTAGTTACACTAGACATTTGAACTATAAATTATCTTCTGCAACTAAGATGTCAAAAAGCATTTCCTGATCAATAATTTATTTGCTTTATTGTTTTCCATAATATTCAACTTGTTACAAAATCATTTACTGTACCTACAACTTCTATTAAAAACTGATTTTAAGGAAAAAAACTTTCAGCAGCAGAATCAGGACAAAGGGAGTACCTCAGAGGTTGCCACTATCTGCTCAGAAGACTAAAAACACCGATAGATTATTTTCTGAAAATCTGTTTATAAATCAGTTTTTGAAAATAGTTTCTATTTTTTCAGTGGGACAATATTCCTTATAATGCATAAGATTTCTGGGAAAATATTACAATGGCTAATTAACTCATCGTACTGCCCATTTACAAAGAAACAATGCAAAAAATGAAACAGAATAAAAATAGTTAACACCTTTACAATGCTAATAATTCAATAGAACAAAAAATTCTAAAATTTAAATAATGTATATGTTATACATGATTTAAGCTAATACCAATCCAAGACTTTTTAATTGGAGAAGGATGAAGAGATAAGTAGAAACTTTGCAGATATTTTGAAGGGGACATTTGAGTGTTCTCCAATGTTTATAGGGTATCAGCAGTGGATCTTAATTATTCCTAATTGCCACTTCCAATTATATGGCATCCTTGCCTTAATACAGGTATATCACTAACAGTGCTTTAACATTTTAAGCTAAGATTAGTCTATTGTTGGAATCATCATTGCAATAATGAAGATGAGAATAAAAAAGTTAATGAGTAAGAAAACAAGGAGAAATAAAGTGTACTGTGCTAATTGGAAAGGAATTTGAACAGAAGAGGAAATGATAAAATTGAAATACTGTTTACATTGTGAAAATGTGTCTGATGGAAAATGCCTCAACTATTACCAGTAAACAAAAGAAGAGAAAGGGTGAAGGGGGTCTTGTATAATCAATCCATCAGAAGGAAAACCAAAATTCGTTATAGTATGGAATATTTGAGTCAGGCAAATTATATAGACTGGGACAGAAGAAAAGGGTAGAATGGAATTTCTTGCATGGTTTTTTTTTTTTTTTTTTTAAAGGAAAGACAGAGAGAAGGAAGGAAGGAAGGAAGAAAGGGAAACATTTTTAAACATTTTCTTGTTTTATTGTATTCTGTTTCTCCGTTTTTGTTACATGGGCTGGGGCCGGGAATCGAACCGAGGTCCTCCGGCATAGCAGGCAAGCACTTTGCCCGCTGAGCCACCGCGGCCCGCCCCTCTTGCATGGTTTTTAAAGTCTTGGGCCCACACCCAAGTGGGAGGTGAGATTGTGAGATGAGAGAAATAGGGGATGGAAAGATAAAGGAGAAGAAACAGAAAATATGAGCTGAGAAATTGTATAAAAAGATGTTTCCTTCAATGTTTTAAGGTGATAGTGGATAAGTGTCTTCTTTTCACTTAAGCTTCCTAAGGATAGAGGCAGACTTTCCCACTGTCCCACATCCTCCTGAACTCAAAATTTGAGCTTAGGTCAAAATATGTGTCTCATTTTCATCTATAGGTTGATAATGTCTGGCAACTTTTTTGATAGCTTAACTTTGCTGGGCTTCATTGCTTTTTGGCCCATCCTTCTCTTCCCTTCTGTCTCATCCCACTCCCCTCATCGGGCTCAAGCCTGGGAAATTCCCCAGAGTAGATCACAGATTAGATTAAGACCAGGACAATTAACATTGGCAGCCAGGTCAGTGATTTGATTAAATGAATCCAATATGTATTTTGTATCTACTTATGGATCAGGCACTATGCTATGTAATTTCATATATAAACTTCTATTCTTCATTTACTCAGTCTTCTTGCAATTATAATCTCAGCAGGCACAGAAAGGAGCCAGTGGTTAGCTGGCATTATCTCAGATACAACCAGAATAAGCAGAAGCCAGAGTCAGATCAAAACAGGTGAGGAATCCTTGGAGGGATAACCTGAAGAGCAAACACCATTTTGGTATGAAAATGTGCCTTTTGTGCCCCTAACTTCTCCCAATTCCCCCACTTTGGATATACCAAACGAATGATTACGTATCAAAACAGCCTATAGTGCCTTCATCACACTGATACAGAATGGAAAACTATAAGTGCCAGAAGTCTAAGGCAATTTCTTTTGAATCAAAGTCTTGAAATATTGAATCAATGCCATGGGATATGATATATTAAATTAGCCTTGGGATATATGACTTCAGTCATGTGTTGAATACTTTCTACATTTCAAGAACTAGCTTATGCCTTGCTGATACATGTCAGTGGGAGTTACGTATGGCATACTGGAATTCCATACATTAGTCAAGAAATGTGAGCTTAGGGACGAAGAACTTAAGGCCTTCAGTTTCCTCTGAAATCAGACTGTGATGCTGAATTTCCTCAATTTCTTCTATCTTGACTCTGTGTCAGAAAACACTGGCAGTTTAACAGCAACAAAAAACAAATGCAATTGCCAAATACAGGCTGAGTGTACCTGAACCACCTGGAGATACAGCACAAGCATAAACTCTAAAGGAAGAAGGTTATAGCTTAGACACGCAAAAGCTTGAGGAGTCAGTGCAGCAATCTGCTCATACAAATGCATGAAGAACATGTCCACATGTGTAAGAAGAAGTAGATCTAAGCTTCAAAACTGGAATAGGCCTTCATCTATGAGAATGAAGACAGAAATAGGCCTGTTCTTAGTTTTAACCAATTGTGAGAAGTTCAAAATATTAGTTTGTATTTAAAAAAAATCATGCTTGTGTTACTGAGTAACAGTCATCTGAAATTTTAGTCAAAATGATTATCCAACACACTGGGTCTTCCTGGGGACACTGCAATAGAGACAGTGGGCTGTAAGAACCTGAGACGCCAAGGACTTACTAGATGGCAGAGTCCACGCTCAGTGACGAAAGGCATTTTTCTCTGTCAAGTTTTCTGTCAAGAAATATCTTCTATCTCTTCTTTCACTGAATTGTAACCCCATGACATCCATTTCTTTTCCTATAACAGAGTCCACCACTTTCACTTCCTTTTGAAATGTGGATATTTCTGTGCAGAGCAGCAAGCTGCTGAAAGTCACTGAAAAGTCTTGGATTTGATTATCAGAAAACTAACCTTCCTTGTAGCAAACTCACATCCTTTGAGTAAGGGACAGAGCCAGGAAAAGCCAGGCTTGAAGTTCTATGGTGAGGCTGTCTTGCTCGCACTGGGTTTCTTGTGTGGGTTGAACTAGCATTTGAAGAAGGCAAACAGATCACCAGTTTTTAGTTTGTGAAGTGTGGTACCCAGATCTGTAGCATCAGCATAACTTCAGAATTTCGGAGAAATGCAAAATCTGAGGGCCCAGTTTACAACTAATATATATGAAAATCTGGGGTTGGGGCCCAACACTCTGTTTCCCTAAGCCCTCCAGATGACCATGTTTACCAGCCACTGTACTAGCTGACAGTTTCATTGAGGGAACACTCCATTGTGGATTTAGGTAATTGCCTTACAGTTAATGACTTTCTGATGCTTCCCTGGAATCAGGTATTGATGTTATATAGGAAGGGGCTAGAATAAAACTTCTAATGCTGGGAGTTGGGAGTGACAGAGTGGACATGGAGGGGAAATGGAGTAGATGGTGAAAAAGCAAGCTGAGGGGCAAAAGAAGAGAGAAGGGTGGAAGATCACAGAAAAAATATATTACCTTTTTTTTCAGGTTTATCCTTAGCTTAAATTCAATTAATTTCATGATAGAACTTTATGACTGGTGACTATTGGATGGCAAGTCTGGATAAGAGCTGTATGGGGGCCCATTTTTGTTTAGGCTTTTGTTTTCTGTCTCTAAAGATAGGTAGGTTAAGCTGCCTACCCATTCTTGAGCTTTCTTCCACCCCAACATGTGTTTTTCTTTCTTTTTGTAATGTATTCTAATGTATTTACATCTTTCCAGGGATTAGACTTGACAGTGACAGCCCACAATAAAGTGAGCACGAGGTCACACAATAATATATGAGGAAGAATGAACTACAATTACTCCAACATAATTGCATGCAAGCAACACCCTCCAAAGTAGGGAACAATATATCTTTGGCTCAAAGTAATGAGGGCTCGGGAGATGAGAACCTTGGAATAGCTTGATCAAACAGTCTTCAAACTCACAGTGAAAGGAAAACACACCAAAAATCACCATGATTCCTAATCCCAAGAAACATGCCTGGCCCCCAAAATGCAAGACAGGTACCTTCAAGGGTGTTTCATTACAGCCAAACATTTAATTCCCTCCTGGCTTATTGTTGGATGAACAATTGAGTTTACCTTTATTGCTAGAGCTAGCATTCAATTACCAGGGTAATGGGGAAAAGCCTTATCAAGAATTACCCAAACCTAAAGCTAATGAACACAATATTCAAATTAAGTCACAATTCATTCTGTTTATTAGTATTTTCATTCCAACAACCAATTCAGTGTATCCTTTTCTTCACATGATTGTGAAAACTCTCCAGACTTTACAGAGTGGAAGCAGGTTTGTGGTTAAATAGCTTTTCTTACACAAAGTCATCTAGAAAACTGACCTACTCACAGAAAGGAAAAGTGACTGTGAGGGACTTGAAAGTCCCTCTAAAATGATCCTTGTTATGACTTTTTATCTCTTCCTGCTAGAGAGGCAAAGATGCAATTGCATTCTCAAAGACGGAAGAGGAACTGAGGGATAGAGGCTTCCTTTCCTTAATAAGTTATGTGGATACTTGGGACTCTATAGCTCAAGATTAAGTAACTGGCTGATTCTATGTGGTCTTCTCCCACCCATATCATAAACACTTTCATAAGTATGACGTTAGTGAACTAACAGCTCACTTTCTTACTCAGAAAATCTACCTCTAACAGTTCATGACATTCTTTTTCTCAAATAGTATATGTTCTGTTGGGGATGGGGTATTAAGACTAAGACACGTGACATAGCTATGTACTAGTTAAGTGCTTAATCATGATCTACATATCATCAAATAATAGGAGAGCATATGGAGAGATAAATTGCAATTAAACAGAGAAACTGAAAAGATTGGACTTGAGCTGGGCGTCACATGAAAAAAAAAAAGCAAAGATACTGCTTTCCACTTTCTTCCTTGTCCTTTCCTTATGAGTCTACAAAAATGAACACCAACTTTTCAGTCCACATCAAGATCATTTGGACCACAATCTCGCCAGAGACAGTATTTTATCATAGTAGCCTTTTGTAATGTACAAGGGACAGCGTTCTAAAATTCCATTTGTATCAGCTAAGAAACTGGATGGAAAAAGGAGTCAGACTAGATGGGACTTTAAGAACACTGTGATTTAAAAAAAAATATGATTAACTGAAGAAAAAATAATAGAGACACAGAAAAACAGAGAAATGGTTAGAGATAAGAGTCAGAGAGAAAGGAG
Organism: Tamandua tetradactyla; assembly: GCF_023851605.1. Classification (NCBI taxonomy): domain Eukaryota; kingdom Metazoa; phylum Chordata; class Mammalia; order Pilosa; family Myrmecophagidae; genus Tamandua; species Tamandua tetradactyla. Next base: position 43,651,861 of record NC_135344.1, read on the forward strand.
GGAAATCTGAAGAGATGGAGTAAGGAAAGGAGAGGAGAGGATGTAAAAAAATGAGGAGAAGGAGAAGCCAGGTTATTTGAAATGTTTCATTTTTTGAGTGAATTCTTGTTTGAGAAGCACATTCTGTGTGTGTGTGTGTGTGTGTGTTTACGTGCATTTTGGAAGCTAATAGGTTTTCTCACTTGATACTTGATTTTGCCTTGGCCAGTTGTGTTTGAAAACTGGTTTCATACAGAATCTTCTTTGTGCGCCAGGACAGGAGCTGCAGTGCCATATGTTGTGGCAGTTTGAAGCTGTAGGTGCCCCAGGAAAATATTCTCTTAAATTTAATCCATTCCTTTGGGTGTGAACCTATTGTAAGTAGGACCTTTTGCTGAGATTACTTCAGTTAAAGTGTAACCCAGCCCAGTCAGGATGGGTCTTAATCCTATTACCGGGGTCCTTTATGAGCAGACACAACGATTGACAAAGCCACAGGAAGCCAGAAATTGCGCATCAATGAAACCTGGACGAGAAGAGAGAGGCCAGGAGATGCCACCATGTACCTTACCAGGTGACAAGGTAAGAACCAAGGATTGCTAACAATCAGTTCTGAAACCCAGTGTTTGGGAGGAAAACATTACCTTGGTTATGCCTTGGTTTGGACTTTCTTTTAGCCTCAAGATTATGAGCAAATGTTTAATTTCCCATTGTTTAACCTGACCCATTTCATGGTATGTGCTTTGTCAGCCTAGGAAACTAAAACATATGTCTCTTAGTTTCACCATGGAGACAGACACAACTCTGAATCCAATATCAGTACTTTGTACCAGCTAACCTACTCACTCTAACATGCAGGCCTTATATAAACTCTCCTTTGGCTCAGATCCCCCAAAGTGAGCTAGGAGCCAAATATTTGAAAGGAAAACCTAGAAACAAGTGAGGCTAAAGCACGAAGGAAAAAAGAAGTTGGGGGGGTTTTCTTTTACTCCAGAAATGGAGCATGTATTAGACAATGCTTGTGCTTGCTAATGAACTACATTTCATTTATTTTTACATCATTTTTTGCTTATCTAAGGAGAAAATGTGCATTATTTAAAGGTACTAAACAGAATGAAAGAACAAAAAAGAAAAGATAGCATTTTGATTCAAATCTTGGCAAATATCCAACCAGCAATAACTTGAAGATTTAATATTATTACATGCACAAAAAATAAAGCCTAATGCTCATCCAAGCATATTTCAATCAAAGATCTCTCTGGGAATCTTCCTACTGACAATACAATTTCCAGCAAAATAAACAATAAAGTGCAAAAAGTACAGTAAGCAGTTTAGGAAATTACATATCAAATATCTTCTTAAGAGCCTGGGGGTCTTACCAGCAGAAGTTTTGCCTAACAGGTCTCATTGCATATGCAGATTTAAATAATTCACTTGTTTAAGAAATCTCCTGTTCTCTATTTACTCAAGCACTTCAGCAGTGTGTCATCCCCAGCAGTCACACCAAGAGTCAAAGGGAAAAAAAGGCCCTTTTTATAGTTTTGAAGGAAGTGATATGAAAATAGGTAGCAAGCCTACAATTCAGCAGTAAAGTCAGGTAACAATAATATATTTAGTCAAACTGCTCTCCCTAAATCTGATGTCAGAAACCGGGATAATTTATGCAGATATGCATGCACTTAATAATCGTGTAGACATGATTAGCTATTAAGTCAGCCAATTATCCTCTCTTCTATTAGAGATGACCAAATGGGAAGTGCTGCCCAAGGCCTCAAAAGCAAGGAGAAGCACTGGATTGAGACCACGGGGGTTCTACATATTAGCTCATCTTTCCCTTACTCAGAGATAACACACATTGCACCCCATATGCATGAATGCCTAGGTATATGTATATACTCTTAAATGGATATATGCATTGACTTCCAAGTTATTTAGACCTTGATTAAATTGAATAAATCTCCAGTTCTCTCATGTATTCAGGTATTTTCTCTGATGATTCAGCCTATAATAGAATAATAAAATAAAAAGACAACAATAATAAACTAACCAGATCTCCTCTAAAAGAGGAAATTAACAAAATCAATGTCTATAATTCAAGTTGTACTAAGGTACTTATTCAAAGCTTTTGGTCTGAAATCCAGTACAAAGAATATATTATGACCAAAATTCTTAACTTTAAAAAGATGAAATTTTATTTTACTTCCATTTTTTAAAAGAAGCATTTGATTAAATATGCATTGCGGGGGATATAAAAACACTTTTTACCACATAATTTTTTCAGATAAATGCGGCCCAGAGTCTAAAACAATTGTTGACAATAACAGCACATAAAAGGAAGGGCTTAATTAGATGTGTTCTTTGTGAACATTTCCGAACTCTACTTTGACTTTCAATTTGCCTCTCCAAAAAATCTCACAGGCATTCCAAAATATTTTACTTGCTTTATAAAAATCACTATGCCTAGGACAGTGGGAAATTAAGTGCAAAATAAATTGTCCTGCCTTGACTAGCGTTCACATACTTGCTGGGACAAGATGACATTTTTAGAATCAAAGTTAATTTCCAGTTGGAGGCCCTATACCATTAATAGCGTATAGGAAGAGCTGGGTTTGATGAAGTTTGTGAGAGTCCCTTGTGAGCTCTGGGGGTCAGGGAAGATTTCCCGGGAAGATGGATTTGCATGGGACAGGATATTGATGAGAAAAGCCTTTCAACTGAAAAAAAGAGAGAAGGCTGGGAGGATGAATGCCAAATTGTTAAGAGTAGTTTACCGTGGTAAGATTTGTAAGATTATAGCATGTGTGTGACAGGAGACTAAGAGTTTGCTCTCTATATAGCTGCAATTTTTGAGATTTTTACGATAAAATAAATATTTAGATGTTACTTGCATAGTTACAGAAAAAATAATGTTAGGTTTTACAGGCATGGTGGGCAGCTTGGACAGAGTAGTGGGGGCTGGATATCGACATGGCATTACAGGGGAGGTGAGGAGAGGGCTATGCCTGGAGTTCATGTAGAGGTGGTGATAGGATATGGTGGTGACAGAATTTACACTCAAGCTTCAGGAACATTACATTATGAAATTAGATTTGGGAACTCACTGAAATCCTTGACTAAGGTAAATTACAGAATTGCTAATATTCTTTCATTAAATTGTTCATTTGTTTAAGCTATATTTATTGAACATCTATTCAATTGTAGGCACTGTTCTTGGGAAAGACAAGCAAGCAAACAAAGCCAGGCCTTTGCCAGAACACCCATTTCATGGGGGAAAGTGGGAGATGTCAGTGTATCAATGAAGAAAGAAACTTTTTAAATCACACAAAGAGAGGATGCAAGGGTAGTTCAGTGGTAGAATTCTCACCTGCTATGTGGAGACCCAGGTTTGGTTCCCAGTCCATGCACTTCCCAAAAATAATAAACAAGCAAAACAAAACAAACAAACAAAATTAACAAATGGTGCTGCAATAATGGGATCATCACATGGAAAAATAATGGAATGTGACCCTGCCATACAGCACATACACACTCACAAACAAAATCACACAAAGGCATGTTCTGTAAGGAAAATTAAATGAGAGAATGTAAAGGAAATGAAATGATTGACCATCCCTTCTGATTGCTTATGGAAAACCTGTCTGAGAGGTGGCATGACCTATAACATTAATGATGATAATGATAGAAAATCATATAAATATGGCCTAAAAAAGATATGAGTATCAATTAAGATATACTAGATATATGGTATACTTATATACCTATATACTAGGTATACTAGTATAGCTATACCTATAGGTATATATCACCCATATATAGTGATCAATACACAACTGGAATTTCAAGATTTCTCAGAAAACCCATATAAAACAAACAAACAAACAAAAACTGTTTTTTCCTGACAACTCTGTTAGTCTATTCAAGAGCAAACTTCCCTCTTCATGGCCTTCATCCTATTCACTTACCTGAGGGGGCAAAAAAAACAGACCAACAAATAGCAAACAAACACAAAACTCTCCCTGTTCCATAGATTGTCTTTCTGCAGGTTTTATTTTTATGAACCTAACTTTTTCATTTGTTTGGGGAGACAATCTATACAGGATTGATCTCTTACATGCATGCGTGACTTTAATTGCTTTCTAATCCAATATCTCCATGTTATCCTTGACAATGCAAACCAGCCTAGGAAAGGGCCCTATGTTGGAATAATTTGCATTGAGATGGAGAAAACTAGAGAAGATGCAGATTTAATTGGTGTGCCAGTTTGAAGCTTTTATGTGCTCTAGAAAAGCCATGACCTTTTTCATGATCTGGTGGGGGCAGTCATGTTTCTTTTCTTCTCAATTCACTATTGTGGGGCAGAAACTTTGATTGTTTCTATGGAGATGTGACACACTTGTTCTAGTTTGCTAACTGCCTGAATGCAATACACCAGAAAATCAATGACTTTTTAAAAAGGAAATTTAATAAGTTGCAAGTTAACAGTTTTTAGGTCATGGAAATGTCCCAATTAAAGCAAGTCTATAGAAATGTCCAATCTAAGGCATCCAGGGAAAGATACCTTGATTCAAGAAGGCCAATGATTCAAGTGGCAGGGTGCATGGTGGGCATGGTATCATCTGTTAACTTCCTCTCCAGCTTCCCAGGAGATGCTTTTTCCTTCTTCACCTCCAAAAGTCACTGGCCTGTAGACTCTCTGCTTCGTGATTCCATGTCATTCTGTCATCCTTCTCTACTCTCTCTGAATCACCTGCTTTCTCCAAAATATTTCCTCTTTTATAGGATTTCAGTAAAGTAATCAAGATGCATCCAGTTTAATACCCACTTTTGAGTAAGTCACATCTCCATGGAGATAATCTAATGAAAGTTTCCAACATGTGGTATTGAATAGGAATAAGAAGAAAAGGCTGCCTTTACAAAATGGGATTAGGATTAAAACATGGCTTTTCTAGGGTACATACATCCTTTCAAACTGGCATGGGGGTGGCCTTATTAGATAGAGATGTGATGCTGCTCATTTAAGATGGATCTTGATTAGTTTACTGCAGTGTTTTAAAACGGGAGCTATTTTGGAGAAAACTCAGTTACTTCAGAGCCAACACAGACAGAGAGTTTAGAAATGCAAAAAGAAAATGCCCCTTGGGAAGGTATTTGAAACCAAAAGTCAAAGGACCAGCAGACCCCAGACACATGCCTTCCTGAATGCTGGCAAAGGCATTCAGACCCATCGGCCTTTCTTGAATCAAGGTATCTTTCCCTGGATGCCTTAGTTTGAGCATTTTTATGGTCTTAAACTGTAAACTTGTGATGTAATAAGTTCCCTGTTTAAATTTCATTCCATCTCTGGTACATTGCATTCTGGCAGCACTTAGCAAACCTAAAGAGTTGGGAATGAGGAGAAGGTTTTTGTTTTTGTTTTGGGGAGCACCAAATGTGGATGGCTATTAGACAACCATGTGGAAAGGTCAAGGATGAAGTAAGATATTCACATTTGTTATACTGCGAGGAGGGCAAAATGGGCTGTATATAATTAGGAGTCATGTAATATGGATAGTTTTTAAAGCAATGGGACTAATGAGATTGGGGCAAGGAGGGGAAATGTGTACAGAAAAGGGATGGGAATATGCATACCCTTATGAAAGTAACAAGACCTTTCAACCAAGAACATTATTAGCACTTAATTTTTATTTGACTTATATGGAAACACAAGCTGGCATGTGAACATGTTGGTTGTCAGGCATAAAATCATCCTTCTGATATTTTTACTAGAGTTAACCTGAGTATAGGTCTAATCCTCACTCCTCAGATTAACATGATTTAAAATTAATTATTTCCATTCAATCTATCCTTAAGTGCATACTGATTGGCATCCATCAAACTTTCAAAGAAATATATAGCCAGGATTTCAGTTTGTTATTTGGTGATGGAGAGTTATTCTGGCGCAATATCCTGGACTAGCACTCTACCAGGGCACAAGTTGGCCCAGATATTAAAACTGATTTATGGCATATCTAAGTCTAGAACTCATGTTACATAACCTCCAATTCTTAATTACAAGTAGCTAGTCAATAATTCTCAATTTTAAAAAAATGAACGAATTTTACCAAGAAAAAAGACCTTGGGATTGCAACAAAACTGACTTTGAATTTCAATACTATGGAGTATTGGTAACTTCAGGCACATTACTTAACATCTCTGTGAATTGGTTGCCACACTTCTAAAATTAGAGTAATAATACCTACCTGCTAGGATTATTGTAAGAATTAAATAAAATAATGAATGCAGTTAACCACAGGTGACTGGCACATAGTCAAGGCACAATAAATGCTAATGAGTACTCTAATTAAAGTCATAGGAAAGTGAACACACAGTATCAGAGGATTTAAGCATTGGACTTAAGTACCTCAGATTAACATGATTTAAAGCACTTAGTTTCTTTGAAGTCTTGAGTTGAATTTTTAGAACACTGTGTTAATTTTGTATTTTTCCACATTACAGTCTATTTATTGTAATACAAAATTATTTTCCATTAAATAATTAGGAAATACTGATCCTTCTAGAAAAATCTCTGCGGTTTTACACACCATCTAGACCTCCCCTTCATACTGCCTAGGACACTGTGCTTCAAAAGGAAGTGTTTGGACATAAAGGAGAGCTTAATATTGATGGAGTAATCACATTTAATAGAGAGTCCCTGAAATCCCAGACAAAAAGATGGAAACATCTCACTATTGGCATATCTGTCCATCATCTCTTAGGACAGACTATTTCTTCAAAAGATTTGTACAGATGGTTGTTTCCATCCACTCATATCGACTGTTGTGATCAGAGTCAGAGGGGCCTCTATTGATCATTCACAGTAAATCCAGGATTTTACTATGTAAATATAAATTGGGGACAGTGAAATAGATTTAAATTCATAGCTTAACTCAAGATTTGGAAGAAAAGGTATGAGGAATTTCATACCAACGAGGATGTACTTATGGTGGTAGTTCCAGTCTACACCCACCCCCACACACACTCCCCCCACATACATACACAATTTCCCCTGAAGTCCCCATATTTTAAATAATTTTATTTAGCAATGTAATTTTTGACATTTTTACTATTTATAGGTGTATACTTGTCAAAGTTTTTGATCCAAACAAGATAACCCCCTTCAACCAGGGTCTTTATACTGAGTTGATGTTATTTTACCCAAGAAAAAGAAATCTGCCTCCTTATCTAAGTATGAGCATCTTTTTTTTAATTACGTGAAAAAGCGTATTATAGACAATTTATAGACCCTAACATATAGCACTAAGTCAGTCCAAATATCCCCAAATAAGAATTACAGACAGGAGTGCAATCTTTCCCATCTGACTATCAACGTGGAGGAGTATCTGAAAGTGGGACAGGTCAGGTATTCAGCCAGTAGGAAGCATCTGACTGCTTGATCGAAAGACCTGTTAAAACCCACCTTCTGTTATGTTCTGATTTCACAGAATACCTCTTGTCCATTATGGTCTTTACTATCTCTCATCATCAAATTCTTATTGTTAATCAAATTTCTATTGAGCAATTACACCAGTTTAGTTTGGTTCTCTTGCAGATGGCCCAAAGGGAAAACAAAGACAAAATTTAAGTTCTTTCAATTTCAGAGCCTTTGTAATGCAGAGAATAACACTCTCTTTTCACTCTTTTTCTTTCTTAGGATTTCTTATAGGTTGTTATTGTCCCCTTCCTGCCCCACCCCTACAAACATATGCAATTGTAAATAGCAGAATATAAAACAGGCAATTGTTCCTAGCAGTTCCAAGCCAAGGTCTTGATGCCTTTCTCCTTGAGTCATTAATTATAACACAATGAAGCAAAATTTGTAAGAACACACCTCCTTCAGATGAATGTAGCTAGTTTGAGTGTTTTAGGAAAGGGCAGGGTCAACTCTCATTCCTTCTGGACCTTATGAGTTACGTATGCAGCTGATAAAACTTGGCTTCTTTGTCTAAAACCTTGAAGAAGTAGGACCAGGGAGGATTTGTGAGGCCAAAACTGGATTGAATGTACAAGTTAGATTTGTTTATTATCTGATTGACTCTGTTTACAATGGTATCAAGAGGAAAAAGCGATTTTACTTAAAATGACTAGCACAGAGAAGAAGAGTATTAGTTGGGAGTAGGAAAATATGACAAAGTTTCTATCTATCTATTCATCCCTCAATTTCTCAACATTCAAAACCAGAAAATGCCCCCAAGTCAAACATGTGATTCTTTCCACTCTGGCCCAGGACTCCTTGTTTTGGAAAATGTTTTTTTTTTTTCACATTTTTGTGGCAGAAACTTCGACGTTTGGAGGGGTGTTCTTATGGAGATGTTCCTTGATTATTCATTTTAGTGCTATCATCTACATATATATTAAACAGTCCCAAATTATTATAAATCCACATTTTATCACCTCTTGGAATTATGAGTTCATCTGCCTGTATCCTAATGGATCAAGGAGGTCTTCTCCATATTTATTAAGTTTTAAAAAAAATTTCATTTTCATCCTACAGTAAATGGGGGGATTGTATTTCCCAAACTATTTACTTCAGGATTGCACAGATGTATTCTAACCCAACTATACTCTCTTCATGATTTAGTAGATTTTTATTAGGCTTGCTCAGGTTCAATCACTGGTTTATAACTGTGCTTCTAGATTCTTTTCAGGGCCAGCAGGGAAGAAGGGGAGAAGAAGGAAGCTTTTCCACCTAATAACCGGAGTATTTGTACAACCATTATTTTGCTCATTGGACTGCATATTTTAAAAAAGAAAAGGTAGATAAGCAGCCAAAGTTAAAGAATTTCAGCTCTTCCATTAAATAAGAAACTTATTTATTTAATACTGTTTGTTTATTTATATATTTATTCCAACATGCCATGTATATGCAAAGAAAGAATCTATACTAAATGGTTAACTCCTTCTCTTTGAATTCCTCTTTTGCCCACTCCGAGGCAAACCCTGGAAAATGTTCTTTTATCTGTGCCTAATACCATTTTTCACATGTCTTTTAAAGGCATCTTTGTAATATTCCAATTATTTATTTTCTGTCCTCCATATTACAATGTGAATTCTTTGAGGGCAAAGACTTTGGCATTTTTCTTTGTATGCATGATATCCATCATTGAGGAAGAGTCTAAGAGGTGTGTAAATCAAAGAACCGATTAAATTCAATTTAATCTGAGCAGAAGACTTCAAGAAATGATGTAAATTTCACTCAGAATAAGTAATCAAGTAGGAGAAAGTCTTCCCTAATTACATTGAAATTGTATATTCTCTCCACAAAAGATCCTGTGAAAGACAATTATTATATCTTTGAAATGATAACCCACTGTCACTTAGCTAGGGACCTGATTACCTGAGTGATGGACTATCTCTTCCCTTCATTCTTTCAACAAATATTCATTATAAGCCTACCACATACATGGAGCTGTACTGGCACTGTGAGGGTACAAAGACAAACTGTGGTCCGTCAATGTTCCTAAGGTGCTCAAAATATAAATGAGAAAATAAGGTTTATGCAAAGACAAAGTCAAATTTTAGTGCAAGGCAGAATATGGACGAGCAGTTAATCCTAAAAACAAGATATACTCCACAGGGGGTTTGGAGGGAGGCAAGATGCCTGAGAACAAGGGCTTTGAGTATGGACTATTGGAGGTGGAGTCTGACAGAGGCCTTGAAGGATAATTCAGATTGAGAGAGGTGAAGATTTTTGCAGGGGCATATTTGTGTGTGAACAGAGGTATCCTGATGCCGAAGAAGCAGGAAAAGGGTAGGGAGATGTAGAGGGATGCAATCAACCTTGGAATAAGCAAGACTACTAAAACAAATACAGTAGCCAATTGTTCAATTGTTTAGAATGTAGCTGAGATAGTTTGAAGCTGTATGTACCCCAGAAACACATGTTCCTAAATTTAATCTATTCCTGTGGGTGTAAACTGATTTGTAGGTAAGACCTTTTGATGAGCTTATTTCAGTTAAGGTGTGGCCCACTTCAATCAGGATGTGTCTTAATCCTATTATTGGAGTCCTTGACAAGCAGAATGAAATTCAGAGAGAGAAAGCTACAAGAAGCAAGAAGCTACATCAAGGGAACCCAGAAGAAAAGAGAGAGACAGGGAAATGCCACCATGTGTCTTGCCGTATGATAGAGGAGGCAAGGACTGCTGGTAGCCAGCCCCAGAATGTTGGTCTTCAGAGACAAAGCATCAGTTTGATGATACCTTGATTTCCCTTTTTTTAATAACCTCAGAACTATAAGCTAATAAATTTGCATTGCTTGCGCCAATCCATTTCATAGCATTTGCTCGAGCAGCCTAGGAAACTAAAGCAGTAGCTAACCAAGGAACTTCTTTATTGGGTCTACTGTTATGCTAGACTTGTGTGGGTTACCCACTCATCCAAATACAATTAGTTTTCCTGGATGCTAAAGCAAACACCATGAAATGGGGTGACTTGAACACTGGGAATCAAATGTACTGGTTCATGATTTTGAGCTTAGAAGTCCCAAATCAAGGCATCAGCAAGGTGATGCTTTCTCTCTAAAGACTGAGATATCCTGGGACTGGCTGCCAGTGATCACTGATCCTTGGTTTTCTGTAACATATCATACATATGATGATGACTTCTTCTTTTTCTTCTGAGTTCCCTTGACTTCTAGCTTCTTGCTGTGGCTTTCTCTTTCATGCTCAATTTCCTTTGCTCTTATAAGCAAATTCAGCCATATTGAATTACGGCTCACCCTCATTCAACTTGGGTATACTTTAACTAATAATGTCTTCAAAGCTCCTATGTACAAATGGGTTCACACCCACAGGACAAGGCACTGGGACCTGAACATGCCTTTTGTGGGAGACATGATCAATCCCCAACACACACATGAAAAAGATCAGTGTACATTGAGAATGCCTGTTTCCTGCACCTGCCTAAACAAAAACAATGAAGACATAAGCAGTTCACTTCTACAATAAGTAGAAAGAGGTGAAAAATGTACATGGAAGTCATTAAACATTGATACGGGTTAGCAGAAGAGGCTACACTTGTTTTTTCTTTTTCTTTGGTTTGATGCTCGCCTGCCTAGCCTGGAGGCAAGGGAATGGAACTTTCAAGGTCCTGTCATATCATTCCACAGTGCTGCATCAAGGACATTGTGAGTCTAACCCCAGGCTTTCTGATCAGACACCAATTTTACTGAATTCTCATTCTTTGACAGCCTGAAATATTAGGGTTACAAATGATGTTTAGAATAGCCTCATTTTGTAGAAGAGGTATCTTAGATCAGAGGGGAGTCATTTTATTTTTTGGAAACTCCATATTTGATTATTGGAATCCATAGCAATGCATGCTGATCCTTTCGTTTTGATCCATATGACTGGCTACAACATTTACAGCCTCTACTGTGGTTTTCAGGCACTCAAAGCACACAAACCAATTCAGAAGCCAGGTCCTGGTGAATCTACTGTCTTTCTCTTCAAGCCTGGGGAAAGAACCTCTACTTTTGGGAACTCTGGAAGTCATCTGACCTCCTGGAAGACTGGGACTCTCACAACAGGCATTTTTGATCTTCTGCCCTTATTATTTTAGGTCTCCACCTGCAGGTTGAAATTGCAATGAGCCCAGCTTGGGAGAGATTTTGGAAATCATGCACATGCCTGAGGGAGCCATGATGCTTTCCATTCCTGCCTTGATAAAACTACTCAGGCTGTTTGGAGAAAAAAACACAAAAAACAACACAGTGAACAACAGTTTGCTCTGTGTTGTTTTACTTATTTGATTTTAATACTATAATCAACACATACCTGCATGTTTACTTGTATTTTTTCTCTTCCTTTCGTTATCTTTTCATATTTATAAGTAGAGGAACCTGCAAGGTGTAGGAAAAAAAAAAAGATCAAATTTGGCATTTGGATCTTTCAGCCATCTTTTCCTCCATCCATAAAATCTCACCTGCTTTTTCAAACTTAGATATAAATGATTAAAGTGTTAATGAGTCACATACTTAGCATATAAATGCAGAGATCAGATCTCTAAGGAATAGAGGCTTCTGTTGTGGGATTATATATTTGAACTCCCATATTCCTAAAATCAGATCGAGTGGCCAATCTGCTTGTCTTTCAAGTGGGAGAATCATTGCTTGTAAAGTTCATTGAGGCCAGGAACATGTGTCCAAAGCACAGTGAGTATTTTCCTGTAGTTTTTATTCACCCTAGAGGCTTACTCTCTAGCAGGAGGGGAAGAAGCCTACCTCCCAGGAAGGCATGTGGATGGTTCTTAGATACTCACTTACCTATAACTAGTTAAAAAGAAAAGAAGAACCAAAAACTTCCAGAGAAATATAAACCTTGATTTATAAAAGGGAGGCTTTAATGGGCTGGAATTTGGGACAGCTCAACTTTTTTCATTCTTCTCCAACCCAAATCCTCTCCTGTCTCTTTTTTCCTATCAGTTTTCTCCTGGTCTTCATTCATTTTTTTTTCTCTATCTTTTCTCTCTAGTCTATCCTAGCTCACCCAGTGGTGAGCTGGTAAATATTTAGTAATCAACTGTCTTGGGGAAAAAAGCCCTGATTTGTGGTATAAATTCTCCTATCACGGCTAATTGGGTTTAGGAATGAGAAGACTCCAGCACACTGCTCATTCCTCTCTCTCCCAACTCCCCTCCCCACTAATACACAAACACACACATGCACCCACACTTAAAAAGACACCAATCAGAGAGATAAAGAGATGACTGGAGAAAAAAATCCCTGCCACCAAAAAATATATATTCAAGAATTCCTCTACTCCTTGAAGTGTCATTTGGTCTTCCTGTATTTGAAGTTTGGGGCCAACAATGTTCTACCTCTTTTTTCTGTAGAGTTGGGAGGAAATATTCAGATCTCAGCTGGGTTCTCACATTTTTTTCCTTCTAAGAAAAACTGAGCCTTAGGGAAGAGGAGAAATCTGAAGACTTTATGCGCGTGGGTTCATTAGTTGCTTGGAATTTCAGAACTTTTGTTCTATTACCACTTTAAAAATGTATATATATATTTCTTCAAGTCAGCAGGGACCTGGAGAGGATGAGCCCAGGATGTGGTTTCAGCCCTGGGGTAAAACATCATAAGATTTAAATAATGTCTTATAGGTTTTCATACTTTCCCTTCACCCCCCAAGGAGTTCTAAGAATGTTGAAATGTACAAGTTTTGCTCTAGGTTCATTTCCCACTGGCTTTCTTTCCTTTTAATATTTTCTCCTTTCAATCCCATATCTCTTTCTTTCCTTTTCCTTCTTTCTTATTCCCGCTCTTTTTAAATCCCCTTTCCCCTCTACTCCATTTTCAACCATCAGCCTTTTTTTCCTTTACTTTCCTTCAACCTTCTTCTGAACCTTCCTTCCTCCACCTCTGCCTGTACTCTTAAAATATTCAACCACACTTCTCTTACATAACCTCATACAGTATTCCTCATTGCAATACTTGGACACATTTTGGGAAAAGCTTATTAATGCAAGCAATGAGAATAGCCGAAATAGAAGGTAAAGCCACAGAAGGGGAAGAAGCAGTCAAGCTTCAGGCAAAATCCGAGCCAAAGCCCACATAGCTGTGGTTGTCACTAGGGCTGCTCACCCCAAATTTCTGCTGCACGTAGTAGTGTTGGACTTTCTCACCCCCCTTGTGGCCATGGTACTTGCTTTGGCAGGTGAAATGTGGATGGCAGTGACAATACTCCAAGACAGGGTGTTACCAGCCAATATCATGACATTCTATAAGGTTCCCAGTAGTGGAATCTTCATCTGCCCAGATTCTACAGTGAGAAGAAAACCCCCAGAAGGGCTTGTGAAAACGCGGTCTGGGTTATAAATGAAACTTCATTTAAGCCTCTGAGATTTGAAAGCTGCTTGGTACACAAAATGTAACCCAAGCCTATCCTGCGGAGTACAGCAACTGAGAAGTGAAAATGTAAAATAAACTATTGGCTTTCAGAGATAAGAGTGTAGAGGTTTACAAGAAAATGAAAAATGAGGTGAAATTATTGTCACTTTTAGGAAGATTTCCCCAAGAGTGTCAAAGATGGCTGAAACTATTCCTTTATTTTGAATCATTGCAGTACGCATTAATTCTAGTTGTCCAAGTCCATGGCATATTTCAGATTCGGCAATAACTTCTGAACATTTGCAAGTGTTGCTGCAGCTTGTCAGAGGAAAATCTTCCTTGTCAAAGTGGCCCAATCCATGATTTGAAAATCACTGCTGGATCCAACCCAAGGTGGATGAGGAAGCCTCAGCTATAAGTGAACCCGTTGCTCCCTCATGATAGGGGATAGACAATATCGTTTCCCTGTTTTCATGCTTTATTCATTAGAAAAGTCATCTATCAATTATCTATACAAGACTAAAGTAGACTTTGAAGTTTTATTTTTATTATAGTCAATGGAATATACTGGAAAAAGAACTAAAGAGGAAATAAGAAAAACTAATGGTTCAAATTCTGTCATTAAATAACTTTTATTTAGATCAATGAATCTGAGCCTCAGTTTTCCTCATCTGTAGAATAAGTTAGCCTCAAATATCATATCCAGTTTGAATGCTTTTTGATAGCAAGTATGGAAGCTCCAGTTTATTAGAAATACTAATAATTGTCCACCAAAATGACTATGGTTTGCTGTCAAAACTCTAAAGGACTGTGATTTTACCCCACTTAGCTAACAGTTTGCCATAGTTTCATCAATACTGGCAGGACACATGAGGCTCCTAAGTCAGAGACAAAATACTTTAGTGCTCAGAACAATAGCAGTAGTGAAAATATCAGTATTTTCTTGTGCTGGTTCCCTCGGTTCCAATTCCCACATGGTGACAAAAAGAGGGCCAAGTAATCCCTATACACAATAGGTTTCATTTTAGGAAAGGAAACCTGAGCTTGGGGAATCCAAATGTTTTTTAATGGGCATTGAGCAGGTCTACCCTTAACCCCATTTGGGAATATTATCTTTATTATACTGGGTAGTAGGCATGACTGCACTTTGCTCCAGTGGGAGATACTACTTGATCTTCCAAGGCAGTAAGCAAATATGCTTTTTGCTCTGGAAGGAGACACTAGCTCTATTTTTCAAGGCTGTTCACTGTATGAGCATCCTTGATGAGATAATCCAGGACAAAAGTCTGTGGGTTTGCTCATAAGACATGCAGAAAGGCAAAGACCTATGGAGAATTATCTCCCAAAATTGGGATAACTACTCATTATTTCTACACCATCTTGGCTTCTGGCAAATTTTCCCATGAGTATGCTACTCTTAGAAAGCCAGATAGCTTTCTCCTTATGTTTCTCTGTTGATCTTTCCACTTGGCCCAAGGTATTAATTTAGGTACAGCAGGACGCATTAGTGATTGCATAGACTCCCAGTGTCCGCCTGGAGAAAAAAGTTTTAGGGCAGTTTCTATCATCGTCAATAATGGCCTGTGAATCGAGGCAGATCTGAATGCCTTCCAGGGTTGAGGTTGTCATTGATCACTCCAGGTAGTCAGGGACAAACTTTGTGGCACCTTTTCTAATTTCATGATGCCCTTCCTCACACCTGCTGGGTGCATATAAATGATGAGTCAGTTATTCCTCTAGCTATTAGAGTCAAGTTCATAACCAAATAATGTTTTTGAAATCTATGCTGTAGCCAGAACAATAACAAACTAAAATATTATAAACAATATATCCCATTTGCTCTCTAAATGTTATACTTTAACATTTCCTTCTGCTAAGCTGAGTAAAATTCTTACTGCCTTTTTAGCTCCTTCTCCACTTTATTAAAATACAAAATCAGACTTCAGTGAGAATGAATGTTCACAAAACATCAAGTGGGGCAAACCTTATCTGCAGATAAAGAAATTATTCCCCACATGGTGCGCAGATAAGCAGCTCTGGCTAAAATACATTCTTGCCACTTGCCTGCCATTTCATCTGAAATTCCCACACTTAGACATTAATTCTTTTTTCAATGTAAGTGAGAGATTTCTGATCATGGCAAACATCCCTAGGAGGAGAAATGTTCTCAGTCACTGTTTGTTACCTGCACACTTTAAATTAATGTGAGTTCTTTTCCACTCTGATAGCCCCTCGTTGAAAGAAACTTCATATGAAACGAGATCCATAACATGCCAGCTTTGAAGAGAGCAGAATCAAGAGAAGAAAAAATTGAATGGGTTAGGTGTGAAAATGGGCGGTGTAGAGGGAGGCAGTGAACACTGCAATGTACACAAATGCAGGCATCAAGAGACTTTACCTCCACCCCCCAGGGTAAAGGAGGGAACTGTCGAGGTCAGAGAGGGACAAAATCTCAATTTTAACTAACACTGCCCTCTGAAGACAGAAGGACTTGCTAAGCGGTATGAGTGTGGAAGGAGAGCTTTTTCTGTGATGGGGTGTCCCAGTAAGGCATGCTGGCCCCTTTTATTTCTGAACAATGTTGACCCAAGTCCAATGATATCCATCTACATTCCTGACTCCACTGACTCATTTGACTCATTTAACTACAAAAAGAGGTTCAGAAATCAATTCAAAATAGAAAATCTTACGGAAGGCACACTAAATAAAGGAGAATTGAAAGAGGTATCATATAGTAATTCCAGCACCCACTTTTAACAAATTAAAGCACACCAGAAAAGAAAAAAGAAAACAAAACACTGTTTGTAAATTTTTTTTTTTTGGTGGGGGGAGCTGTTCTCTGTGGACAAGACCCCTGTACCGAGTGCACAGTAAGTGGAGAATATAACCTTTCGTCTCTGAACATGATAGATAAAATTGATTTCATCCATCATGATGAAATTTGCTAAATTTGATAGGTGAAATCATAGGCGAAGGATCACGAAATTGTGAAATCTGGAAATAATTTTCCCCACCACTGCCTGAATACCTGGCTCTGCACCTCAGCATCCACAGCACAGATTTCATATTGCAGAAGTGAAAGGAAGGCATGGCAGACCCGGCTGTCTGCCGGTGTCAGCAAAGGCTGTTCGAATGGACAGATATTCACTGGGATTATGCCAAACTCAATCGTTAGTCACTCATCCTCTGTGGCTTCTCTGTTTTAATTTGTTTATCTTGTTTGGTCATTAGTTTTGTCTAGATTTTATATTCATTATTCTGTATCGCATCTCTGACATTTCAGTTTAGGAGGTGATTGTTTACCATATACATTGATTCTCTCAGGCCCTCAAATATTCTACAATCGATGCTAACAAGATAGGAACTAGGGATAGTCATTATTTGGCTATTTTGGGACACATTCCCCAACTCATTTTAATGCGTTCTTATGTTTCCAGTCTCCTAGGAGCTCTCACATATTCCTTTTGAACCTTTACTCTTTAATGCTACCCAGACAGAGCCTTTGTACCTCTTTGGAATGAATAAATACAGACTATCTCTGGTGATTTAAATCTCTCTCTCATGTGCCTTAAAAATGCACATTTTGCTTTTATCAACCCCATACTTTCCACTTTCAAGAGAAAACACTGCATAGCATCTCTTATCAGCCTGTATTATAGATGAGGGGGCCAGGTAGGGACAGACTTGTCTTCTAGGTTCCTTGCAAGTCACAAACACAGAAGGAATGTATTATGGATCTTGTAGATCATTTGTCTGGCCTGGTTGGTATTGCATTTTTTGTTGCTGTTTTACTTACCACACCTGGGTTTTCCATGTGGGCTTTAACTGGGACTAAGCAGGTGAATCGTTACTCCTGGAACCCAAGTAAATACGCACGGCAATGGATTTCTTGGGAGTTTGCAAAGCTAAGTGCAACCAATACCCCGGTCCTTAACAGAAAAAGTGCAGTGACTAATAGGACAACTGTCCCATCTATCTGCTTCTTTTTGCTTTTCTAGCTCTACTCCACAATTTGTCTGTCTACATAGTAGAGTGACCACTGGTATCACCGCCATTAATCCATTGTTGGGGTGGTCTGTGGAAGTCTCTTGGGGTATTAGGAATAATCCTAAATATTGCAAAACTGATGATGTGCACAGAATCTCTTTTCTACATATATCTTTATGCTGAAACTTATATATAATATAATGCAATTACTATACTATACTATAAACCCTGGTATGAAAGCAAACAAGATAGCTTTAGATCGCCAATGTTTCATTAGTATGCCTAAAATATATCCTGTCTCAGGTTATTCTAAAAAGACTTTACCTATTCGTGTCGAACTGCTAAGACATACTGACAAAGCAATAAATGAAAATGTGGCTGGCTTCTGCAGGGTGGCGTGAGCAGTCAAGCACCTCTGGCTGAGTGCCAGACCATCCAATACAAGCTCTGTTACGTTGCATTTCACTGCACTGTGCACAGCGATTTGCTTTTGAAGAGACTTAAGATGGAGAAAGACCCATACCCTTGGTGCTTTTAATTCTCAGCACGAATGAGCCATGTATCCATAGTCATGCTTTTGTTTGCAATATTCTATTATCAGCTCTTCCACAACAACCAAAACACAGAAACACTTTCAAGGAAATGATAAACCCCAAAGAAGAATACAATCAATATATTAGGGATCCAGATTAACCCTGTTAGATGGCTAGTCCAGGGAACAGAATATTCAACCTTTAAATAAATACACAATAAAAATAGCACACTCTTACTATAGGGGTACTGGACTGTAGCGGTAAATGAACTGAATAAAATTTTATGGCTTCTTAACATGCTGAGGTTTTTGCATGTCTTCCATCTTGTAGCTTAACAACATTTTGCAGTCTGCTATCAGTGAAACTAATAGTGCAGATGAAAATTTTATGAAAAATGGGAAATCTACATTGGTTTTATATTATGTCAGTGAAATGAATAAAGATCATATTTTGGCATTAACAGCTAATGGTGGGAAAAGGGGTGGGGGCTGGGGCTCCATTTTGGCCCTGGAATTGATGTTTTTTAAAGAGTCTGTTGTAATTATGATATTTGAATGTCATTATCATTAAACCGATGAATTATTTAGAAAGAAGGTGAACAAGGCAAAGAGTTTCTCAGTGTGTTCATGCATTTTAGTTGTATTTTGCCAGTTGAGGAGTTCCTTTCAGACGGCGGTATTAATCTCACAGATGGTGGAGATATGCTGCATTATTATTTCTCTCAGCAAGGTCAGAGTTTTCCACCACATCTTTCAGGTGTAGGAATAGAGCAAAAGGGGGAGACGAATTGCTAAATAATCAATCGCATTGTAAGTGATGATGGGATAGATCACCTTGTATCTTCCAGTTGGCTTGTTATAATGGTCTCCTTATCAACCTCCTGTCCTTCCACCTTGATCAGTTTCAAGAAAGCTTTTTGATAAGCAGGAAATGTAATTGGAAGGGGGCAAAAGGCTATTAGAATGATATCATGAGGATGAGAAAAATATTTGATAGGAGGTACCAACAACTTTGCCTGAAAACATTTTCCTTGAACCAAATGGCAAATTAATAATGAACAACCTTTGTTTTTGCCTTTCTCTCTTTTCTACTCTCTCTCCAAGAAATAACATTTGCTTGTTTTCGGGGGATTCATTCCCTAGGAGTCTGAAATAATTTTCTCACCGGATCTATTAAAAATTACTTTTCACTGGTTTAGTTTAGATTAGTATGGCCCTGCCTCCAAGAGAAATTTGTTACTTTTGTCCTCGATACCTATCGTTGATACTTATTGAATAATAGGGTACATAAGTTTCTGTGCTATGCAAATTAAACAAAACAGGGCTTTCTACATTTGGAGGCAAAATTTATACAATATCATATTTTAGCGTCATCCTATACAATACAAATAGAATTTGTGTCCCTTGAAGTTCCGGGTCTCTTCACAGTCCGCAGGATGAACACTTTTGCTCTAGATCATTCCAAATTCTCTTTCTTTGTCATGGAAGGTGTTGCTCTGGAGAACTTGTGAAATTCCATGAGTGATGTGCCCTCTTGCATTTGTCCTTATTCTCATTGTCTGTCTCTCACGTGGAGACTGAGTTTGTGTCTGCTGGGATGTTCCTTTGACTGAGGTCCCAGAAAATAAGAAGGTGCTAAATATCTGATGCAGGCTTTGGGAATGTGGTGATAGGGGATCACATAAAATATCATTTTTTCCACATGTTTCTTTCCTCTATTCAGCTCAGTTCATCAAGATTAAAAAAAAAAAAAAGGAGATCCAGAAATATACTACTGAACTCTTGTCTAGTGTAGAAAATGTGCATTTAAACGGACTATCTTTTCCACTCCAGATTTGACGAAAATTAATCCTTTGAGGCATGGAGCACTCAACATCCAAGTAAATATTAAATCATCATGCCAAGATTAAAACAGAATTGTTTTCTTTCATTAACATGATCGTGGGGTTTTTTTCCTTTTATATTTTAGTCTTAAAAATTTATGGTAGAGAAATTCCCCTATTTTATCTTGAAGAAATATTCTAAAATATAATTATTCCTTGTTGACAGGATTTCTTCATGGTCTTTTAAAAGTATTAATGTATGCCGTGTTTGTTGTTGCTAGATATTCTATCTTTCATCGGCTTAGCTCAGTTCTTTTTCATTTCCGTTCTTCAAAAATCTTGTGTGCACTAAAACAAAAAATGTTTATTTGGTATAAAATTTGTATTTTGACTAGTGCATTTCCTAATATAACTTGTGTGGACAGTTTAATAGAACACCATAAGTACATGAGACCTTGAGTAGGGCATGAGATTTTGTAGGTTTGTCCAGAGTGATGCTCCGATAAATTCCAGAGTGATTTGAACAGTGAATAAAAGAGTATTTGCAAAGTCCCCTTGGGGAAATGGTGAGAAAGGGGGAAAATTCAACTTCCTCAAGTGAAGAATTCCTGATATTCTTGTAAGCAGTGGGGACAACCAAAGCAATAGACTGAACCCTCAATCTTGAGGTTTGTTCCTATGAAACTTATTCCCACAAAGGATAGGCTAAGACTACTTAAAAAACAGAACCTCTTCTGTTGCTGAGATGTGGTCTCTCTCTCTCAGCCAACATGACAAGCAAAATCACTGCCTCCCTTTCTCTATGTGGGACATGACTACCAAGGGTTTGGACCTTCCTGGCAACATGGGACAGATATCCTAGAATGATGAGAAAACTTTCTCAACCAAAAGGGGGAAGAGCAAAATGAGACAACGTAAAGTGTCAATGGCTGAGAGATTCTAAACAGAGTTGAGAGATTATCCTGGAGGTTTATTCTTATGCATTATATAGATATCACTTTTTTAGTTAAGGTGTAATGGAGAGGCTGGAGGGAACTGCCTGAAAATGTAAAACTGTGTTCTAGTAGCCATGTTCTTGAAGATGATTGTATAATGATATAGCTTTTGCAATGTGACTGTGTGATTGCGAAAACCTTGAGTCTGATGCTGCTTTTATCTACCATATCGACAAATGAGTAAAACATATGGATTAAAAATAAATAAATAATAGGGGGAAAAAATCTTGCATTCTCATATACACACAATCATTCATATACACACACATAAGCACACATGCTCTCATCACAAGTGACTATCAGAGAGGTGAATCAAGTTTTAAATTTATTCATGGTTATTTACATTGAATGAATGAGATTTTATTTTCTCCAGTAGTATTTACTTTTCATACTGTTTAATTTATAATAAAGAGCAAGGATCAGCCACACATTTCATTCACATGTGAATCTTTAAGCGCTGGAGTTTACACAAATTAATGAATGATTAGCCTTGACTAAAGCATACAAACTGAATATTAAGAAAGTGATATTTTATTCCTTGTTGCTGAATGTAAATTCCTGTAAGATCTTTAATTCTTATATATGAACCATTCTTTTCTCTCTTGATTTTATATTATTAAGTACATTTATTTTTTAAAGTAAATTATTCAGATATTCTAGATGTAACCTAAGGCTACTTCTACCTGCCATTTCAATAAAAGCAAGACCTCATACTAAATTTTGAATACTTTACACATGGGATGCTAACCATTTAGTGTTTTAGAACCATATTTGCATATGTTATGTTTATGTTCTTATAAGTACTTAAGATTACATAGCCAATACCTCAAATTAGGACTAAGAAAGCTTCCTAGGAAATGAAGAATCAATGATATTTGCTTCCATTGATATGGTAAGAGCCTACTTGTTTGTTTTTGTATTCAGACCTGGTTTATTGGAGCAAATCATTTCCATTCATTTTTTTAAAGTTGTAAAGATTGGCTTTTATAGCTGGAGAAGGATAAAAAAAAGTCTAAGATGTAATTTACTTCTTACACCCCTACTTGTGGAGTGAGGAAGAAGAGAGACCAATTCCTTCTTTCTGGAGCATTTTAGAACCAGAGTTAGAAAAAGTGTTTCTTTGGGATTTCACCAATCAATATTTACAAGATTTCCATGAAATGGTTAGAACTGAGACACCATGCTGAACAAGTCAAATGTGGCTGAAATTCACCCAGGGACAAATGTTGCAGGTATTAAATTATCCATGGGCTTCAGTCAAGCAATTCAATACTCAATCTGCTCAAAGCCCAAGGAAATAAAAATCACATAAGGAATTCCAGTCTGAAAGAATATTTTCTTTTTAATTTCTGACGTACAATGGCAGGTCATCTGACATCATGTCACATCAGCTTAACTCCCTGGCTGCAACAAACTTGCTGTGCCCTATTGCAGGGGAGGGATGGGGGTGAGATGTACAAAGAGATTCTTGTCCTCAATCAGATTTCCCTGGTATCAGTCTGGACAGCAAGCAGTCAATCCCAATTGAGCAGGCAGATGGAGACAGAGCAGATTAATAAGTGGATCCTCTTTATCTGAAGAGCTGGCAGGCAGCATGGATCGCCAGGCACCTGAGTTATATTTTTAAATAGGTCAGCACATCGAGCATTTACAAAGGGGAAAAGGAGTTAGCTGGAAGATTGGCACCAGTGGAGAACACAACGTGGGAGGTAGAGCTCAAGGTGTGCTTTGATGGAATCTGAGGATTTGGGACAGTGAGAAATGGAAAATAAAGAATTTCTGTCCCTCTTTTTTTCAACTTGTCTGAAGAAAATCAAATGTACCATGGAAAGCACACATAACATATCTGGGTAAAGTCTCTGAACCTGACCAGGCATTTTAGTTTTAAAAACTTCTGTCAGCATTATCACCACCACTACACAAAATCATCAGTACAATAGAGCGAGGATTGTGCATGTTTGTTTGTTTTGTGCTTTCCCTGGCATGGATCTCTTTGAAAGTGACAGGAAAGTAGAAGACTTGGACCTTCAAACAAAGGATCTCTGAGATTCACCTATAAAATAACAACACCATTTCTGTGTGTTTGTATGTGTGTGAAGACTCATTAATGTCTTAAAATCAGGCCCAGAAGGAAGTACAATTTTGTTCTGTGGCAACATCCCAGGATTAACATGTAAACCAACATCCCTCCCTAGTGCCATAAATTTTACTATGTCTGTTTATTGACAAACTGTATTAACTTAATTAAAAAAAATTGTAATGCATTTATAATGATCCCCAAGATTTCCAAAACAGATTCAAGATTTCCTTGAAAACAGAGCCTTTTTTCATCACAGCAAATAATACAGTCAATAGCCTATACTTTATTAATCTGTCTCAATCAAGAAGTTTCAGTACCTAAGAAAAAAAAATACAGAAAACACTTGTGACCATATTTTCCAGGGAGGTCTGAGTTAAATTTATAACTGCAATAATAGGGTGGCCCACTTATATTCCATTTCCAAATTTTAACACTTAATTATTTAGAAAGTCCAAAGAACAAAAATGAGGGCTCAGTAGCTGGCTACTAGTTTGTTTATGAATGAATAACATATAAGTAAATGAAAATAATTAATTCTCCTCCTTTTTGAAATTTTATCGATTGACTTTATCTCCCTTTCTTTCTTGGGAATAGGGGAAGATTCTTGGGACTGTGCCACATAACCCAGATTGAACAAGACAAGATCGAATGATTCATGCTCAGAGGGTTTGCCTCAACACTTGATTTGACAGCTGGAAGTCAAACTCCATTTGCTTGTGTTGTTTCCAAGGGTAGATAAAAAAGACATTTGAAAAGAATAATTTGGGGACCTCTAGGGACCTCTAGGGCATATTGATTGAGAGGAAGTGTGTAAGGCTAAAGGAACAAATTTCTCCTAAAATGAGACTCAAGAAAATTAAGTAGCAAGGGAGCAATGAAGTAACAATAAATGCTTAATTTGGAAAGGCTTTTAAGTCTCCCAGAGTTCTCGAATCCTCTGATCACAGTGTCTTAGATTTAGTCAGTGATTAAATGATTATCTGATATGACAGTACAGTGTAGTTGGAGTTTCCTCTATTACTTCTGCATGGGAACAACTATTTCCTTCCTTTGGAGTTTCATTTCAATACAAGAAAATGTATTGACATTGTACATTCTAGGTATAGTGCATATTGGAATGTAAAAGTAAACCGACAAAAGTCTGGACTTTCTTTCAAGTCATTTGAGAAATGAAAGAAAACTGAAGAAGTAGAAATAGTCTCAGCATTGACAGATGAGGCAATTTTCAAGCCTGGGAAGGAAAAAGTGACCCCTAAGAGGCTGTGTTTGGTGTGGAGCTGGCCGCTTTGGGTGAGAGAGTTGTGTTAGTGTAGGAGTGAGCAGCAAGCCTGGAGTAAAGCTTCGTAGAACAGTCCTGGGAAGGCCTGGAAGGACCAGTGGATCTAGAAGTGTAGCTCAAATACATCCACCTCAGGAAAAAAAAAAAAAATAGGTAGCTTTATTTAGTTCTCCTCCTGCTTTGCAGAAATCTTTTCCAGCATTTTTTTTTTTTTTTTTTTTTTTTTAAAGGAAAGACAGAGAGAAGGAAGGAAGGATAGAAGGAAGGAAGGAAGGAAGAAAGGGAAACATTTTAAAACATTTTCTTGTTTTATTGTATTCTGTTTCTCTGTTTTTGTTACATGGGCTGGGGCCGGGAATCGAACCGTCCTCCGGCATAGCAGGCAAGCACTTTGCCCGCTGAGCCACCGCGGCCCGCCCCTTTTCCAGCATTTTTTGTTCTTACCATCGACCCTTCCCTCACCCATACCCCATCTTAGAAGGATAGCTATCCAAATGTGATCAGTGTGCCTTTATGACATCAAAATGTAATAGCCAAAATATTCTACCAAGAGAACAAAAGAGGCTCGATCCTTAATAAACCTCCATCTCCTGTAGACCAATGAAGGATTGATTATATTGCTGCAAAAAACTATCTGCTCTGGCTTCTGATGTGACTACAACAAGAGATACCATCAAAGAAGCATAGTCATATAGATTTTACTGGAATCCAATAAAAATAAAATACAATTTAGAAATGAGAGAATATCTCCACTATCCTAAATAATACTTTTCATTTCTTACAGTCTTAATTCTTCAATGCAGTTCAGTTTAATGGACTTTTTTTTTAGAGTGTGCACCATTTCAGTGATAGAAAGATGAATGAAACACTAGCCCTGCCAACAAGAAATTTCAAATTTTACATGAAGAGAAAATATTCATCCAGAATCAACTAGGATGCATTAAGTGTTATACTATTCATTTGAGAAATAGTCCAAGGGGACAAGAAAGGAAGAAAATATTTTAACAATTTCTTAAAGTAAGTGAAAATACTTTTTATATTGTAACATAGAGTTCATATGTGTCAGTATTGAAAGCTGTATTGTGGACTTGAATCATAATTTTCTTATATATTTTCCTTTTTGTTGGCTATAGAGATGTTTCTAATGCTATTCTCCCCTTTATAGGATATTTTAGTAAATCATTCTTTTCTTCTCTTATATTATGTCTCCACACTTAAATATCACATGATATTTAAATATTATTCACATGAGAGTAGTTACTATTCCAAAAGATCAACAAAGTTGATAAAAAGTATTGGTTTCTATAGGGAAACAAGGATAGAGCATTTAAAACTCACTTGGCTTTCTTTAGTTTCTCTAACAATCTGTCACAAGCCAGTAAGAACTGGATGGGTGCACATAAATAAAACACAGGAGTCCATTCTAGTATGGCTTTAACACAGAGGTCAAATATCAGCAAGTAGAATTTATTTATGTATTTGAATAGTTACTCTTTTTTAAAAAAAAATTATTGACAAATCTTCACATACATACAGTCCATACATGGTGTATAATCAATATCATCACATAGCTGTGTATTCATTACCATGATCATTTTTGGAATATTTGCATCACTCCAGAAAAAGGAATAAAAAGGAAAAAGAAAAACTCATACATCCCATACCCCTTACCCTTCCCTTTCATTGACCTCTAGTATTTCAATCTATCCGACTTATTTTACCACTTATCCCTACCCCATTATTTATTTATTTTTTATCCATATTTTTTTTACTCATCTGTCCACACCCTGGATAAAAAGGAGCATCAGACACAATATTTTCACAATCACACAGTCACATTATAAAAGTTATATCATAATATAATTGTCTTCAAGAATCAAGGCTACTAGAACACAGCTCAACAGTTTCAGGTCACTTCCCTCCAACCACTCCAATACACCATAAACTAAAAAGGGCTATCTAGATAATGCATAAAAATAACCTCCAGGATAACTTCTTGACTCTGTTTGAAATCTCTCTTAGCCACTGAAAGTTTATTTTGTCTCATTTCTCTCTTCCCCCTTTTGGTCAAGAAGGCTTTCTCAATCTCTTGATGCAGGGTCCTGACTGATCATTGGAATTTCTATCCCACATTGCCAGGGAGATTTACACCTCTGGGAGTCATGTCCCACATAGTGTAGAGGGCAATGAGTTCACCTGTCATGTTGGCTTAGAGAGAAAGGCCACATCTGAACAAAAAAAGAGGCTGTCTGGGGGGGTGATTATTTGGCACATTTATAAGTAGGCTTAGTTTCTCTTTTTCAGGAATAAGTTTCATAGGGAAAACCCCAAGATCAAGGGCTCAGCCTATTGATTTGGTTGTCACCACTGCTTGTGAGAATATCAAAACTTCTCCAAATGGGAAAGTTGAATATTTCGTCCTTTCTCCCCAGTCCTCCAAGGGGACTTTACAAAATACTTCTTTATTCACTGCCCAAATTTTTCTGGGATATATTGGGGCATCACACTAAACTGGACAAACCAACAAGATCTCATGCTGTATTTTTATGTACTTCTGGTATTCAACTAAACTGACCATACATGATAAATTAGGTAATGTGTTACCCAAAATATGAATTTAGCACCAACTAAACATCTCTCCCTTTGATCTCACACAGAAGTTGAAGTTTTAAAATATGGATGATATGCTTTATCCTGTATTCTGATCTACCCCAGTCCTATCCAGATCAGCTTCATTCATATCTCTATTCGAAATCCGATCCATTTTTCAACTTTTTAAAGTTCCTGTATGGGGTGGTGCTGACTTTCCAAGTTTTAGAGCTCTAACTTTGAGTCTCAGGTGTCACATAAATACCCAAAGTTTCTGGGAATGACCCACTTTGAATACCCTTACTCTTGAACTTAAAACAAGTTTGCTAGTTCTCTCTTATTTTGTCTTTCAACTTCCCCAAGTTGTAGTCCCTCTTGATTTTACTTATTTAGTGAATGTTGACATTTTCATCCTTCTGCTTTACTAAAGTACCCCTCTGAACAATCCTAAACATGTTCTGCTCTCCTTTTATACACAGTAAATTGAGATAAATCTTCTCCTAGCTTATTGCAGATGTTGCTTCCCTTCTTCCTATAGCCAGCTATGGTAGGTCAAGACCACAGATGATGAGTCCAATAACTAGAGTTCCTGTATCTAGTCTTGAAGTTGGCATTCAAGCTGCCTTGTTCCCAGGAAATTTGTGAAGGGCCCATAATAAGTGATCAATGCACATTAAAGCTCAGACTTTTTTTCCAAATGAATTTCTAGATTTTCCCTTTTTGCACAGCTGAGGGTGACGTGGCATCACCTACCGTAAAAAAAAAAGCCTTCAATATATTCTTAAGCACATATTTTATGTTCTTTAAAATTCATAAGCTTCTTGAAAGCAGATATGTGATTGTTTTTTCTTTGTATGCTCCTCGATGATTAGAATAGGACCAAGTCCAACAAATACCAGTTGATTGATCAATGTTAAATATTAGATATATAACTAAGGTAGCCTTTGGTCTATTGTTCCAAATAGCCCTCAGATTGCATTCCCTAGTCATTGATTCCCCAATTATTACACTGTCATTCACATGTCACTGGATGACTACCAAGAATAACTAGAAGTGAGTACTCAGGTTAGTATTAAAATTGAATTTGACAAAGGTTGTTTTTACGAGATAAGAGAGACTCATGATATAATTAAAATCAGCTTGGTGAAAGCAAATTTGTCAGAAAACAAAGTAGAAAAACAAGTCCATGTTCCTGCCTCTGCTATCTCTCTAGTGAGTGTCTAAAGTGCATTTAATCAGAAACTAGGGAGTCTTTCCTTTCTCATGAACTACTGGTTTCCACCTTCCTCCCAGCATAGAAGTCCATTTCTTTATTTTTCTTTCTTTTTCCCTTGATAAATGACACTGTTTTTCCCCAACTTGGTCTGCAGAATGGCCTACATTAAATGTTCATTTGTTTAAACTAACAAAGTATGGTCAGCTGAAATTCCCAAGAGAACAGAAGAAGCCAAACAGGTCTAAAATGGCATAATTTAAGAACACAATCAATTCATTATCTTTTTCATAAAGTTCACATATGCACACATTAATCATCATGGCGTGATAGTGGATAGGAAGTTCTTACCTAAGCAAGTTCCACTCTACAATACATCTTTAGTGTTTAATGGCCTTTGCAGCTTAGATTTTATTGTGTGCTCACTCAGCTGTTGTTTTATGAGCCTGTCTGTGTCTTTGTGATGAACCGATTATGCAAGTGGTTTTGAAGTGAAATTCACAGACAGGTCAACACTCCATCCATATCTAGCTATGAACTTTGGCCCAGTAGGATCTCTTCTCTTCTCTAGTATATATAGTGTTCAGAAACAAGGTGGGTGGTAGTAACTTCTGGAAGAACTGAAGTCTGCTTAATATATTAAACTGTTAAACTCTAGATACTAACTGTAAAAGAGAAGACTAAGGGAAAATTGTAGTGGCCATCTTCTTGTATTTGAAGGGTTATCTGTGTTAAAAGAAAAATTAAGTTACTATGTACTGTTCTAGAGAAGAAACAATAGTCCTATAGAAAACAATGAGGATCAAAATAAGAAAGAACTGTCTTATCATTCAGCAATGAAACAAATTACTGAAGAGTTGAGATTTTAGTCAATGATATGATTCCAGCCAAATTTGAGTGAAGATCAGTCAAAGGTATTGAAATGGATCATACATTTACTGAAAGGCTGGACTGGGTGACCTTCCAAGTAAGAATCCAGGATCTGACTTTTTTTTTTTTAACTTTTTTTCATTAATTAAAAAAAAAAATTAACAAACAAAACATTTAGATATCATTCCATTCTACATATACAATCAGTAATTCTTAATATCATCACATAGTTGCATATTCATCATTTCTTAGTACATTTGCATCGATTTAGAAAAAGAAATAAAATGATAATAGAGAAAAAAAAAAACTATACACACCATACCCCTTACCCCTCACTTTCATTTACCACTATTTCAAACTGAATTCATTTTAACATTTGTTCCCCCTATTATTTATTTTTATTCCATATGTTCTACTCTTCTGTTGATATAGTAGCTAAAAGGAGCATCAGATATAAGGTTTTCACATTCACAGAATCTCATTGTGAAAGCTATATCATTGTTCAATCATCATCAAGAAACATGGCTCCTGGAACACAGCTCTACATTTTCAGGCAGTTCCCTCCAGCCTCTCCGCTACATCTTGAACAACAAGGTGATATCTACTTAATGCATAAGAATAACCTCCAGGATAACCTCTCGACTCTGTTTGGAATCTCTCAGCCATTGACACTTTGTCTCATTTTACTCTTCCCCCTTTTGGTAGAGAAGGTTCTCTCTATCCCTTGATGTTAATTCTTAGTTCATTCTAAGGTTTTTCTCAGCCCTTTGATGCTGAGTCTCAGCTTATTCCAGGATCTTTGTCCCACATTGCCAGGAAGGTCCACACCCCTGGGAGTCATGTCCCATACAGAGAGGGGGAGGGTGGTGAGACTGCTCATCATATTGGCTGGAGAGAGAGGCCACATCTGAGCAACAAAAGAGGCTCTCTTGGGGGTGACTCTTAGGCCTAAATTTTAAGTAGACTTGACCTATCCTTTGTGGGGTTAAGTTTCATGTGAACAAACCCCAAGACTGGGGGCTCAGCCTATAGCTTTGGTTGTCCACACTGCTTGTGAGAATATCAAGAATTCAACTTGAGGAAGTTGAATTTCTCCCCACTCTCACCATTCCCCGAAGGGGGCTTGTAAATACTTTTCCAGTCACTGATCAAATCATTCTGGGATTCATCAGGGGATCACTCTGGACAAACCAACAAAATCTCATGTGCTACCTGAGATTCCAAGTACTTATGACATTCAATCAAACTATCTACATGAGGTATATTAGGAAATGCTCTAGTCAAAATCTAAATTTTGTAACAAACAAACATTTTTTGCTTTAGTTTCACACATAAGGTGACATTTTAAAGTATTAATTATCATCTTTTTTCAGCACCCTGCAGTAATGACATTCCTTTGTTCTTCCTCATGCCAAAACATTTTTAAAATTTGTACATTGTACATTTCACTATTATTATACACTCAAAGCATTCCTAGATTATACCATCTCGATCTTTAACATCTATCTTTCTTTCTGATTTCATTTATGTCCCCAGCCCTCCTCCCTCTATCATTCTCACATGCAGCTTCATTCAGTGTTTTAACATAATTACATTACAGTTAGGTAGTATTGTGCTGTCCATTTCTGAGTTTTTGTATCCAGTCCTGTTGCAGTCTGTATCCCTTCAGCTCCAATTACCCACTATCTTACCCTATTTCTACAGGATCTGACTTTTAGTAGTCTCACTACTCATTAGCCAATCAGCCTAGTCAAATAACCAGTTTGGTTATTCCCTCTTTTCCTTCCTTATTTCCTTCTTTCCTTACTTCTTTACTCCTTTCCTTGCTCCCGCCCTCCCTTTCTCTATGTATTTGTTAAGATTAGTGTGTTTTTAAGCCCAACCTTTATTAGTAATGATTATTTATCTCTTATATACAGGCATAGTCACAGCTTTGAATATTCCAATGATGCAAATATGAAATTCAGATCAATACACCTTTACACTCTTCTGTGATCAACTCCCTTTCGTAATGCCACTTTTCAAACTAACTTGTTTATATTACCAAAATTCAGAACTACTTGCCTCATTTTTTGCTGCAAAAGGAAGAAAAATTGCTTAATTCTTTTAGGAGGGAGTTAACACTTTGAGGTGATGTATATTTAATAAATAAAATATAAAAAATATCAGAGACATCTCCAGTTCATCCTAGAAGTGCAATCCAATTTTAGACCTAAAGCGTGTGTAGGGAAGGAAACTGTGGAATCTCTTCAAAGCTGTTTTTAAAAAGTGTCAGCTAAACAAAATCCCCTATTTCCTTAATTTATTCTAATTTGGGCTTCGTTGAATATGCAAAATAGTCTGCTCTTATATATAAAGATTTCTCCTGTATTGGTAGATTGCAATGAAATCATGCCTTAGCCTTCATGTCTCTATATAAATTAGAATCACTCCATCTTCTCCCCGGCACTGTTTTTTTTTTTTTCGCCAGTTCTTTAGGAATTTATGCTACTTTCTGCTGAGTTCTTCCTTAAATGTATTCCTACATAAAATTCAGCTGAATTCTTTGCATGCTACAGCTCATACTGCCCTTCTAAGATTGATCTATATCATCAGCTACATTTTGAAAGTTGAGGAAGAAGTTAAAGAGGAATTAGGCCTGTCATCATTAATAGACCCTGAATCATGGCTAGGATTAGAAATCAGGAGCTCATACCACAAATAATAGTGAGAAGAACAGCAACTCCATCACTCATCAGTCATCTAACAGGTTGCCCTCCAATATCATCTTTATTTTATAGCACTATATTTCTTACCTCTGGAGATCTTCGTGAAATGGATGGGATGATCGGCTAAGCTGTGATGGATGAAACCATGTTGATTGCTTCTTTTTCAAGACTGAGGACTCTCTGAATGTGAAACCATATGCCCTCTGTGGTGAATGGACTGAATGGCAGGCTCGCGGTCTCTGCCTCCTGGTGTTCATATCTTGTATAATCTGTTCCTCTTCACTGTGGATGAGATCAGTGGCTTGCAGTAGAATATAGCAAAGGTGATTGGATGTCACTCCCACGATTGCGTTATGTTCTATAGGACACCATCTTGCTAGCAGACTTGCTCTTGTTTTCCTGCTAGCCTTAAAAAAAGCCAACTGCTATGCTGTGACTTGCCTACAGCAATGTGAGAGAAAGCTGAGGAGTTGCAGGAAGTTTCCAGGTGACACTAGCAAGAAGCGGGGCCCTCAGTCATATAGTACAAGGAAATGAATCTGTCAACAAACAAGTGAGTTTGGACTTGGATTCCTCCACGTTTGAACCTCCAGTTAGAATGAAGCCAACAGACATAGTGGTTGTACCTTGTGAAGCCTAAACAGGACACCCAGCTAAGCCATTCCCGGACTTCTGACACCCAGAGACTGTGAGATTAAATGTGTGCTGTTGTAAGCTGCTAAATTTGTGGTAATTTGTAACACAGCATAGAAAACAAACACTACCTTCTTTGAAGATGAGAAGGTTGAGGTTGCTAACTATGATGAAAGAATTTTTTTTTTGATAAAGAGACTGTAACTCATATCTATGAGACTATTGTTAACAAAGAATATTTTTTTAGCTTTAACCTCCTGATATCTCAATATAAAAGAGAGAAGCTACAAGGACAGAGAATTTCTCTCTATAAGTTGGTGTTTCTTCTTTTCTTTTTTTGGCAATTTTGAGAAGAGCGCATCATCAGTCTTTTGTTTATCCGTCCTTTTCCATTTTTCTCTTTATTTATTTATTTATTTATTTATTTATTTATTTATTTATTTATTTATCTCTTAGGTCAGAGATCAACAGCTTTTCCAGCCTTTGCTTATCATAATAATGTTGAACAATACCTAAGGCTGGATTCTGCAGAGTTAGCAGTTTACTCTTCTCTCCTACTTATGTTTTTAAACAGAAAATGGAAAAATAGGCAGCTAGAAATGTAGCAGCAGCATCTGAGGATGACATAGAAATGTTGACATAATTGCCAGCATTTTAAAGGAAATGTGCTTAATACAAGTCAGAAAGAAACTTTAAATTTCTGCCATGCATTTTGTCCATTTTTTAGATGACTGTTTCCTTATAAAAAGAGAGTAAAAACAAGGGATGTGCATATTTCAAGTCTAGGGAAAAAATAAGAAAGAAAGAAAAAAATAACGGAAGGATGGAAAGAAAAAAGCAGACAAGAAAATGAAGTGGGGCCGAAGAAGAGAAAGAAGGAAGGAAGGAAAAGTAAAAAGGAAAGGAGCAGAGAAGGGAAAAGGGAGAAAGAAAGGGTGAAGGGAAGGAGAAAAAGAAGTCTGATCCATGATAATAACACTGCTGAGAATTTGTAAAGCACAATTGTTCATGTAATACTCTTGTCAATTAATTATCTTGGCTTTATGTGACTATGGATTGATTCATATAAAACGAGTGTTAAAAAGAAATACAAATGCCTTATTCCCTGTTATGTTCATTATCACACAGCTAATTTATTATAAACTTCCTTGAAGTTCTTACTAAAAATTAATGACTCTCAACTTTGCAGACGTTTCATTACAGTGTTCACAACTTCTGCATCCCTCTTGAGTTTGAGTTTATCTTCAACTGCTTATAGAGTTTGTATTACCAGCTACCCAATTTGAACCCCATTTTTTAGATTCAGTATCTACAAACTCATGAATCTTTCATTGTCTTATAATTGGCTACCCCCAAGACTGATATCTATAATCTTTGTTAATTAGCCATGTGCCACTCTGCTCACTGTATATGGAAAATAAGAAAGAAGAATCTCCTAAGAAGGAGTGATGACATATTATACTAAGCTAGTGCTTTAAAACCGTTGGGGATAGCATTAAAAACTGACAGACTGTAAGTGGTGATTTTTCAGGGAAAGCAGCATTCAGTCACTGACTTTACAGATTACATGGCCACTTGAACCTTGTTGTTCTTTTCAGGCAACTAAGGTCCCTCACACCTTTCTTGGATAACAAGGGTTTCTCATTCATTTTTTAATGTATATTATTCTCCCTAAAAACTCTCCCTAAAAATAGCTTGTATGCATACTTTCTCATCCTTGAACATTCATCAGCAAAAACTTTTTCTTGTATTTCAGTTTTTGCTGATACTCACTGTTAAGTTCCATCCTCTTATCATTATACCAGCATAGATTTCCACCTGAAATATATACTCAGACAAGCCTCCCACTTGGAATGTCCTATACCTCCACATTTAGCTCATGGCATGTCCACAGATGAGTAACAGATGCTGGATTTGAACCTCACAAGAAGTGACAAACACCTTTAT
Source organism: Tamandua tetradactyla (assembly GCF_023851605.1). Lineage (NCBI taxonomy): Eukaryota > Metazoa > Chordata > Mammalia > Pilosa > Myrmecophagidae > Tamandua > Tamandua tetradactyla. The sequence continues at coordinate 43,686,360 of NC_135344.1, forward strand.
ATTTCAAGGTCCAACTCAGACATTTCCTCTTCCATGTTTCTTCCTTGACCAATCTTGATGACCTCAAAGATATTTTAATCTGGAACTTCCAGGATCCATTTGTGGATGCTATTGTACTACCCAAATATCACATTAAAAGTTGCTGTCCTGCATATTGCACATAGGTATAGTTTTTGTATAACCATGTCCTAACAGGTTGAACTAAAGTTTCAATTACTTTTTATTTGTCACAGTCAACAACAGGGCATTTTGCAGACATTAAGTACATCATGCACCTACTATTAAATGAATAAGTACTTTGATGAAATAAATACTTGCTAATTTCCAGTTGAGCAGCATGAAAAAACAGTGGAAACTGTAACTCTTAAAAGAAAAACAGTTCAAAGTGATTCGTTTCCCACCATCATTATGTTGTAAGGTATTATTGCAAACACTAAAAGTTCCCAATTCTAAATGTGGAAAATGGCTCCCTAAGTAAGGGTGGTGAAAGGAATATTGTAAGGAGATAGGACCAGGTCCCTAGGAGGCCAATAACGTTATGTTGCCTCAGCCTCATGATTCACTGTTTACCAGGGAGATCATCTGAGTAACAAATGCAAGAGAACAGCTGCAAGTTTGCATGTGGTGGAGGTAAATTTAGGTGTGAAAGGAAGCTAATTGCCTTAGTGTGTGCCAAACTGTTCAGGTGCTAGTGATTCTGCTGAGGGATCCTGGGGGAGCTAGAAAGGGAGCAGGAATACACTTGAACTCTGCTATTGACTCACATTTTTAAATCAGTCATAATAAAAAAAAATCATAAACCAACTGTTTAAAAGAACTTGATGAGATTTGAGGACAAGGTAGAAGCTAAATCTGCCAAATGTCAAGGTTCACAGATAAAAATAAACTTGTTTAATCGATGTCTTTAACTCTTTCAGGGAAAATGTGGATTGAGTCTAAATCAAATGTTTTTTGGTAAAAATATACTTAGGAAAAGATTTACATACAGAGTGATAAATATGGTTTGCCACAGTTTCTACAATTTTAAGGAGAAAATAGTTCTAAGATCAGAAATAAAATAAAAATGATTTGAGTTCTTCATTGTGACCTTGAGCGTGTGTGTGTGTGTTTGTCTGTGTAAACTTTTTGGATAACAATCACATTAAAAAGTACCTAATTCTTGCTTCCACATATTTAACAATTAGTCAAATATCTTCTTATAATGCTCTGAGATAAACTGAAAAGCAAAGTAGTGAAAAAATCAACTAACTTTCAATTTTGTTAGTATATCTATTCAGTGCCATGGGAAAAATAGTTTTGTTTAAAAAATTGATTAGGGTGTTTGGCAGCACCTGCTGCCTGTTTCTATTTGATACTTGTTGGTGGGCTTATCCATGTGGGACACTTTTGCTTGCCCCATAACGATTAACTGTGGGAAAAGTTCATTTGATAGGAAGGTAGATTTCCAAATACAGAATCAAAAAAAAAGTCAACTATCATTTTTCCTGGCTTCAGGATTGGTCTGAACTCTAACAAAAGCACAGAAGACATTATTCTGCAATATGTTTGTCTCATTCAAATGATCTACCATTTACCTCAGTTCTTTGTTCTCAATTAATTCACAGACTTTCAGTCAGGGCCAGAGGGCAGTTATGAGCTTGAAATTTAAAAATTCTCCCTACTTTGGTTTTTAAGTAACATTTCACCTAATTTCCTACAGCATGAAGGCTAAATTGATATTTCTGGTATGGACAAAGCATTCTCGAGACTTTTTCTAAAATTGTTCACTCCCCACATCTATTTGCCAAACTTCTTTCTCTACCTTTGATCAAAAGCCATTTTCTTAAAAGACATCTTCGAAGAGTGCCACATTCCTTACTGCTGCATAGTAATTTTTAGACCTATATTATACCATATACCTGATGTGAGTTATCTATTACTCTGCCTGCTTGCTCCATGTGTGCTTTCTACCTCACAGTCATAGAACCATACTTCTCAGAATCCCTCTAACCCCTTCTATTTGTGAAGGGCCATGGCACTCAGGCCATTTTTCTTCCTTGTGGGCTTCTACACTCATGCCTTCTCTCTCTGCCATGGTTTTCCTTCTTGCCTTGGGCTACTGCCTTCAGTAGGGTAAAGACACATTTTCCTTAGGTCCTGCTTTCTTGTGGATTGTGATTTTAATCAGGCAAATCATTTTCACATTAGAGGTTTTATTGTTTATAAGAGAATAGATGAGAAACAAACATAAGAAATGCAAAGACGAGCTTAGCCAGTTCTTATGGTCATGCCCACTCGTCTCACCTTCCTTCCTGCTACTTGTATTGAGAGGTGCTTTTGCTATAGGAATTAATTTCTAAGAGCTGGAATTTACAAATTCTCTGACTGTCTCCTGATTTGTCTTTGAGGGAGACTCTATGAGCCCCTTAATTTTGAAGACCTCACTTCCCCACTCTGGTCTCCATGATGCAATTAGGACAGAATGATCATTGTTTTCCCTTTGTTTGCAATGATGCCAACGATTTGTTGAAAACCTTCAGTGTTTACTCAGCTTCTGCCTCAAATTGAGTTTATTTACACCTGAGCATTTCCTCAGGTTTCCTTTTTTATTTTTATTTTTTGTATGTTTTATCACTATATTACATATACGTACGTGCCTTGCTATATATTTTTTTATTCAATGATGTGGTTTGGATGCAATTAATTCTCCATGAAAATAGATTGTGATATCCAGGGTTTCTGTCCTGCCATGTGGAAATACTTTGCCTTGGGGTAGAATATGGTACATGGCTGATAAGCCTGGTAATACATTTGGACTTGAGAAATGAGTAAGAGCTCTCTGTAGTGCATATGTGTGCTGGGTGTGGTGGTGTAGTTATGAGGGCAGAGATAATTGTCGTGGTTCTCAGCTCATGATGGAGAGTTTGAATAAGCTTAAGTTTGTTTTTCATATTCAGAAACTTTCAAATAGATCACGAGCACTTATTAACCTGTTGCATATGGAAATGGTTCATACCACTGGGTGACTTACCGAGGAGTTAGGAATAAATCCTATGCACTAAGCTTGGTTCATCACAGGTACTCAATACGTTTCTTCATAGAGAGCAACTGAAATATCACAGGAAGAATTACAAAATAAGATTATTAATCTATGCAGAATCATACGCTATATGACAAAATCCAAGACTCTGATAAAAGATGGATAGAGTGACATTCAGAAAATAAGTGGGGTTAATTAGAGAAGGTCTATTATACCCCAAACCAATACTTCTATTGAATCCATTTCCTATTCGTTTCTCACTGAGGATGAAGAACAGCTGCTTCCTCTCCTCCATTTAATAGATTATCATATTTGAAACACAATTCTCATAATACCCTTTAGTCTCCTCTTCGCCAAACTAAACAATGCCACTTTCTTAAACTTTTCCTATGGGGCCTATTTACACTTGTATCATAAAGCTCATACTTGAGGAATATTTGCCTTCCATAATTCATATCTTAAGTCTGCCAATTTCCAGGAAACCGAAAGAAAAAATAAGTATTTTGCCAACAACTATTATGCCTTGGTAATTATTCCACTATGAAGAAAAAAATACATGCGCCATGGACACATATAAAAGTCGATTTAACTTGACAAATATATATTTAGGTTTCCTGTTCAAGGTATAGCCTTCAAATACAGTCAGCAAGTAATGGGAGTAAAGGTTGACTCCTCCATCGTATTTGCCTTCATGATCCTTGCTATAGGTAAATGTACTTTGTGATGATCCATATGTGTCAATAATAAAAATAGGTCACCCAACTGGTTAGTGGTTGTTTCCTGTCTCAAGGTCTTGAAACTGCATCCCAAAAAGTTGTCCTTAAAGGGACAAGGCCCAACATAGAGAAAGGAAATAGATTTTATCCCATTTTCCAAGTAGATACCTTGGCTGTTTTGATGAGATGTAGTCTTTTCTGAGGCTACTTCTATGATCAGCAGGAAAATAGGTCATCATTAGTGTCTGCCATGTCCATGGCAGAAGAATATGATATCTGTCATATTGGATTATCAGAAAGACACTATACTTTAAGGATGTATTTGGATTCTAGATCTCTCAGCATAACTTTATGACCTCAAGGAGCTTACCTAACCCTTCTGAACCTCAGGTGCTATAAAATGGAAATATTATTGTAGCTCCCTGAAAGCAACATGCTGACCTAGAAATCCTGAGATTACTCACAGACATGATTCTAAGTGCCTTTATTTACATTGCTGACTCAGATTTAATCAGCTTAACCAAGAGACATACAGCAGGCACTTTACCACCATACAGTTTTCTTGGTTGAAAAAAACTTTTTCAATAATTGAATCCAATAATTTATGCCTAGGCCAACTGAATCGAAGTTGTGCACTAAAATGACAAAAGCATGAAAACAAGGTGGAGAAGAAAAGAAAAACTAACATATTTTCCATTCGATCATTATATTCTATTTTGGTGGGCTGTCAAAAACAATATCTAATTTGCAGCACTTTATATTTAAGCATCTGGCAGTTTGATTAATTTGATTAATTAATTTCTTAGAATTCTATCAACTCTGTTGCACCATAACTTGCATAAAGAACCACACAATGAAAAATAGCTTCACAAAGAATTAGGGTTGTCATTATTTGAGGTTTGGTATTATTAAGTTCTCATCTAGAGAAGGCAAAATAAGGGGAATTCAGAAAATTAAGAGGAAAAAGGGGGAACAATAGGTGCTTTATTTTAAGCTGTTAGATTATATATATATATATATATATCCTGAAGGGTGAAAGATAATTGTTTCCTTAAAGGAGTATTTGTCGGGAAGCACTTTCCTATATTGGAGATTGGTCTTTGATTTCCAGTTAAAAATGAAGCGGCCTGGCAATTTTAGATACTGCCTTTTGCTTGGCACTCAAGTGTGGTAAGTCCAGCAGGACCCTCATAGAGAAAGTCTGCTAAAGTACGTGGTCACATGCTTGTGTCAAACATTTTCCTCCAGGTGGGAAGACAAAATCAATCTTTTTGCTGCACTAGTTGTTATGCAATCTGCTATCTGGACATCATACCGCTGAAATGTTGAAAACATCTCTCAACTGACAGCTCTCTGAACTGGTTTTCCCAGCTATCCAGCTGATGAGTTTCCAGCCACCCCACATTTTCCTGACCGCTGCAATTTCGCAAGCAGAGGCCCAGTAAGGTAATCACCTGACCTCAGCAAAACCACTGTATAAAGGGAATTCCATTAGCATTGTTGACGGTGCACCTGGATGGACTAACATTGCTTTCCTTTGCAGATTTGGAGACTTGTACTTTCTGGTGGCCTGCAAAAGTGTTCCTGGGTTCTTGTTGGCATGTGTCTGCATCTGGTTCATGCTTCTTTCTCAAATAGTTAAGCAAATTACCCATTTTTGGAAAGGTTCAGTGGTATAAAAATAAATGGATGTGGCCTCTCTCATAACACAGGATTGCAGGTTTGCCTATTATTTCAAAATTGGGTTAGGAGAGTATGCAAGGGTGTGAAATCCACAGACTTTTCCCCAGTGTCCACTTTCAGGTATAAATGCCAGTTAGGTCTGTGTGTGCACTTGAATGGAGACTGCATACATTTGCATATTTTACTATCATCCAGATATACGGTTGCATATTCTGATACAAGATTATCATTCAAAACAATATTATCTCCTTACAAATTTCAGCCTTTGAAGTTATCACATTTATTTTGAAATATCTTTCATATCAGCTGAGCTCTCCCCAGACATCAAAATAGGAAAAGGTATCCACATAATCTGAGGGGAGAAAAAGAAACAGCCACAGACTCCAGTGATTTTTGATGAGGAAAAAGTGAGTCTCAATTCATTCCTGATGGGAAGTGGAGCAGGGGAAGAGACAGGGACTGCTGGAGTGGCACAGCCTTACATAAAATTTGAAATTAGTGCTTGTGTCCTCCCTTTCTCTCATCATCCAATCCTGCCCCTTTCAAAATCTAAGATTGCAATTGTTTTCCTTTATTCAATATCCTACTCAGCCCAGACATGCTTCCCTTGAGCTACAGATCAACCAGGCAACTTCACTTTCCCCCATCCAATGTCTGAGCCCTTCAGTTCAGCTATATGTTATTGTTTGAGATGAGATAATTAATTAGCATCCTGAAAAGAATGACTAGCTAACGGAGACTTATGATCTTAGATCTCAATGAGATGTTTATATTTAATAAAAAATTGTTTGAGACTGAGATACCTTAATTGAAATAAATAATGGATAGCAAAACCAGCCTATGTTGTTAAGGGGTGGGAGAGATAATATTTGGTCAGGAAGATTAACCTGAGGCTTATCAAATCGATGTTCAAATGTCTATAAAATGATGAAGGAATGTACAGTGCTGTTCAACGAATTCCCTGTACTGTTATCAGGGGTGTTTCCTAAAAGCGAAGGAATTGGTCTTATATCTAATAAAAGGAAGTCTGCTTTCTCTCGTTATAAGCAGCCCTGGTATTCCGAAGTAAAAACACAACAAAGAGTTGCTCACGGACAGTCTGATGAGATGTGCAGGTGTTCAGGTGAGTTTAGCCATTCAACATGGACATAATGAGGTGAACCTCGATCGCCCGTAGGCTACCCTTCAGTCATCCTGCATCATACCAGCCTCTGTGCAGAATTAGAAGCAGCTCCAGTGTGACTGCATTCTAACTGCACTTGAAGTCATTCCTAGGCCCCCAAATATTTTACAGTCAAATAATTGCTTTCAGATCCACTTTTAATAATGCCCCTGGCAACCAGTTTGAGCTCAGGAACTGTTGGGCACAGCCTGGCCACCCCTACTCAAATCTTCAAGGAACTTCATGCAGGGTCTTAAGTCAGCCTGGGAGAATAATGTCCCTTTCATTTTCAGTCTCCACTTTTAAAGAAACAGAATTAGCATAGGTAGGATGCATCTTCCCACACATATGGGGACTCATTTTTCATCCAACCTATATTAGTAAGGACAGATTTTTCAAGTTTTTTCTCCTACAGTCACACTAATTGAGATCTCTTGAGTGTTATTCTTCATAAATGGGGTATTTCAAAACAATGAAGTGGTTAAGTTGCACTGATCCATTTACCCATCTCAATTTCTTTGCTAGCTTCCCCAGCCATTATAAGACAAGTCTCTATAAAACAGTTCTGGGCCTGCTTGGAATACTGCCTGGGTTGAACTTCCTTCTTTAATATTTTGTCCCTAACATACCTTATTTTATCAATTGCAAGGAGCATGGATGGTTGGTCCCTGTATCTTTATTTTAAGCCCTTCAGATAGGAAATAAGAACATTTGCTGACTGCCCACTGTGAGTAGAGCACTCTGGTGATAACCGTGAATTTGTAGGCAAAACAATACAAAACAAACCAAAAGTAAATAAATAAAATTCCCCTTCTAGTTCTAGAGTTGGGATGGGGGAAGGATGTGATAGGTGGAGATAACACACACATCCTATTCCAAATAATAATCATAACACTAAAGAAAAGAAGATCTTCTGAGAGTTGATTGCCTCTGCTTACTGAGATCTGGATTTCCCTTTGGGCTATTGCTTTGCTATTCTGAGCACAGGTGTCTTTCTCTGCTCACTTTTCATGTTTGTCTTGATCGGACGACTTATAACCTTCCCAGGAATGATAGCTATAATTTTGGACATACTGCATTTCCCTATTATATAGTGAAATTTCTGAGTGCAGGGATCTAGACTTGTACTTTCTGGTATCCTACCCTCTGAGCACAAGTCCCCACACGAAGGCCCACTGATGCTGTCCTCGTGGCTAGCTATTTTTCACACTTGCAATTTCAATGTAAATGTCATCTCATCAGTGAAGTCTTACTGAGAAGTGTCAGTCTATCTAAAGCATTGCCCATCCCTGTTAATCTCTTCCTCATCATCCCATTTGTTTCCTTCATAGCAATTCTTTCATAATCATTATTGTATGCGCTTTATTTTCTCTCCTTTTAGACACAAATTTCCAAGATTTCCTTGTTTTCATGCCCACTGTACAACCAGTGCTTAGCCTATTCCCAAGTTCAGAAAAAGAAAAAGATGTACTCAAATATTTTTGAATGAATGAATGACATTTTGCATCAGAATTTTCAAGATCATGAAGAAGAAGATGATGATAGAAATAAGCCTTTGAAAACCATGTGCTATATGTAGTACATTAACTCCAAATATGCTTCAGATTCTATCAGTCAGAAAGAAAGATACCTATCAACACCTCCAGGGGTGGAGTCTTATCATGTGGAGGGTAGTGAGAGTTATCACAATGCCTGACATCAAGAACTCAATCTAGGAGAACCAGCCCACTCCACAGTTTGCAGGTGTCAGGGTCACCAACAGAAGCACAAATCACACAGCACTGGATGGAAAAACATTTTACTCATCTAGAGAAAAGACAGAGCAAAATCATCCTCCTCTGTGAGCATCGGTCCTCCTTAGCGGGTCTCAATCCGTGGCTGGTGCTGGCAGATGTTCTCCCACAGCACCACTCTCTCACGTGTGTGTGTCACAATGGAGAAACCCTACTCCTCCCAGCCAGGGACAGATATACCACTTGAGTGTAAGCCAGACGCCATAAAACTTGCCCACTTTAATTAGACTGTCCTCAGTGAATGTTTACATATGCTCAGAACAACAGGTGAAGGAATATACCAGCAGTGTTGTCTTTCCTCTCACCAGGCCAATACATCTGATCCTGAGAACATGTTGTAATTCTGGTGCCCTGGGAAAGGCAGGAGGCTAGGCTAGGACTCTCCCTTGCCACAGATTCCTATTCCTTAAAAGAAAAATGGTGCTAGGAACCATTAGTTTAATTATAGTATATAGAAAAGTATGTGGGTTTTGGTGGGATTGGGTACTGAAAGTGATACTAAATGGGGTGACAGTTCTATTGAATTCCATGGGCAAATCCGTCCAGACTGCACTGGCTCTGGGAAGTCAAGAATGGCCTGGAGTCTGTGAATCCAGGAGTGTCACAGTTGACAAATGAGCATAAGTTATATTTGGAGTGGCTCTATCCTAATCATTGCCTTCATTTCAGATTTTGTAGCCTACTTGACGTTGTGGTTGACCAACTTGACACTGTAACTCTCCATTTTTTCCCCAATCCAGTTGACAGAAATAGTTGTTTCCCTTTCACACATATCCAGTTCTTGCTGCCAGTTGTTAAATAGCTACATATGTGAGTTTCTTGCCAAGATGGTCTCATTATTAGATCCCAACTGGGTAACCAGTTGCTACAGCCCATCTATTTGGCAGAAGTCTGGACCTTTTCATTTCTGTCTATGACAAATAAGGATAGGTCAACAGGGAAGAACCTTGAGATTTCCATCAAGAAAACATATCTGCACCTTTCCCTTTATTTCTTTAGTTATATTTATGTATTTACTTAACATGGTTTTGACAGTGTTTTTGAACTAATAAGGAAAAAAAATGAAAGCAGTTGTATATATGTGACCATTTCCTTTACTTGTGTATCATAAAACTAATCTAAGAGAAAGCCAGTGGATTGATTCATTGACTATCATAAGTGTCATCAAGAGTAACAAATTAACCAGGACTAAGAATCTAGAATACTAAGAAGTACAGGAAATAGTCCTAGCACCTAAGGAACTCACATGGCCAGAGCTCACAAAGCTGGGTGTATTCTTGGTATTTCATCAATACCATGAAATTCGATAATCATAGGGCTGAAATCACCATTAGAGATCATCTAATCAAACCCCTCATTTAAAAGCTATGCAAACTGAAGCCCAGAAAATGCAGGTGACTTAATTTAAGGTTATTAAATTTGCCAATATCTGAGTCAGAACTCGAGTCCTTGATTCCCCACCAGGTAACAATTTAAAAGAATTAATTGATGTTAGCTGAACATAAGAACAGTAACTAGGACAGCTCCTCGGGTAATACAGAAATTTTGGAGAACTGTCAAATAGGAAATCAGAGAAAGAAATTGTAATAGCAACTACTGTTTATTGAGACTCTATTATGTGCAAGGCACATTGCTTGACACACTACAAAATGTTTGCTAACACAACAGCCCTGCAGGGTAGGTATTATTCCAAATGAAGAAACAGATCCAGCAAAGTTAATGAATTTGCTCAAGGTCATATATTTAGAAACATGATTACATCAAGTCATGTTAAACCAAAGCTCATGCTCTTTCTGCTGAATCTAATTCTCTAAAGGGAGTATTGAAAGTGTAGAGGCCATGTTGGGTCTGACCCTCTGGTCAGAGGGCTTACCTAATGGGAAGTGTGGGGCATAGGTTTGAATGGGCCAATTGAACATGACTATGGACATAATTTCATGCTGGATTAAGAAGTGAAGACTTTAACATGGATTCACTAGCTACTGAGCCACGTTGGGAAATTCATCCTTCAGGAAAGGACTTATTATGAAAGCCACGTGATCAATCAGTTAGAAGATTAATGGCATGAAGATCAGTAGTAAGAGTTTGATTTTTTTCCTTTTCCTCTTGCTTCCTCAGAACACACAGAACTTTTATAGCAGGAGGATTTGAAAAGTGATCTCAAGTTCTCAGTGACATTTTTCCTTCCTGATAGCATTAATTCCTGCATAAAATTTGCTTTCTCCTGGCAACTCTTCAGATTGGTTGTACATATATTCTCATGAGGCACCTCTGCCACAGCAGATGTTTCAATTTTGAATATAAATCCTGTGTTTAACCAAAATAAATCCAAACCATTCTTCGAAGGTTCCATCCTAGTTCATCATATGGGTGTCTCTGATTCATTATCTTGGGATTCATTATCTTCATCAGAAAGTCCTTATTTCACATTAATAATATCAGCATTGTCCAAGATCCTGGATCTTTGAGATTTTAGGAAAAGATCTGTCCCTTTTGGAACTTTATGTTAAGAATAGAACAAAGGAATGTTTTAGAATGAGAGAGAAAGAGAGAGGGAGAGAGGTCCGACGTACAAAAGTACTATCATTTCTTGTGATATATCATTTCTTGATATAGTTCATACAGCTTAGCCTTGTGGGTCTGAAAATAAGATAGAGACTATGGATAGAGGATCTTGGGATAAATGGAAGTTATCTGGCATAACCTGCAACACTGCATGCGTTTGACATGCCTGGTTTCAGTATCTGTTGTTCAGTCTATGCTGTTTTCCTTCATTTCTTAATTTCTTCCTTAATTCCTTCCTTTCCTCCCTCCCACCCTCCTTCCCTTCTTCCTTCCTTCCTTCCTTCCTTCTTCTGTTTGTTGACTATATGCTGGTTTTGTTATTAAATTATTCTCTAATCTTGATAAGTCCCAGTTTCCTTATCTGTGAAGAGGAACAAATAATTACTACTTTTCTTTGCTATTCCAAAGATTGCTGGAGATAACATAATTAAGTATTAATTTAAAAAGCCAAAATACAGCTTAGGGAGGATCTGATGAATGGAGAGTGCATCTCACTACTAGAGCAGATTTGGCTCTCTCTATGCAAATACATCACTGACACAAAGGGACTTCCACTTCAATAATCTGTGTGTATTACTTGACCACTAAGCAAACATTTCTGAGAAACATGTCCTATCAATTACTATAGAAAATATGCAGTTAAAAATAATCAAGATGCATTAACTTGCATCTGGTTGGAGTCAGTTCTGCAAAATGTATCATGAGAAGACTCCTCTCCCACTGCTGGTGTATTCATTTGGTTGCACATTGATCTAAAGGAATTAAAGTTGTAGGTTTAATGCTTGAGCAAGAGCCTTCAATATATTTCAGGAAGTTAGACATTCCCTCAATGTATATCCTATATCCATCAAAGGAGGAACCCAGGGAGAGAGAAAGAATGGTTATGGAAAACCAATTGTCCCTTGAGAAGGCACTGGGAAGGAACTCATCCTGCAGTAGATTTTGCTTTGCTTCAGGTACTGTGCTTGGAGATATGCATATATACACTCATGTAATTCTTCAAGGGAGCAATTAAGATTTTCATACTCCAGAGGAGGAAACTAAGGCTTAGTGAGCCCAGGTAACTTGCCCAAGGTAACTCAGCTGGTGACAACAGATACTGAAACCAGGCATGTCAAACGCATGCAGTGTTGCAGGTTATGCCAGATAACTTCCATTTATCCCAAGATCCTCTATCCATAGTCTCTATCTTATTTTCAGACCCACAAGGCTAAGCTGTATAAACTATATCAAAGGATCCTCATTCCCCTTGGCTTCCATTTGGATATAGTCACTAGGATCCTCATGGGTAAATAGGAGAGAAGATCACTGCATTTCTCAAGGTGGTCTTTTCAGTTCAACACTTTTATGGACTCTGATAACTTCTTCCTTTCCTTGTCCTTCAGGTTTAGAGGAGGTTCCAGCTCCTCTGCTGTTAATCACAGGTTCCTGCACTGCTATACTTCCTCTATGTCCACCTATACCTTTGGAAAGCTCCTGGAATTAGCCTAATTGGAGTGCGCGATCAGTTTCCTAGGATCCTGATAGAGGTTAATCTACAAAATCTCACGTATATACTAATAAATGTGCATAAAAATTGAGTTACAAGGTAATAATACTTTGTCCCAAATTCCTAGTGCCACAATTTTGTTGCTAATTCTATGTATTGTGACGTGAATGAAAGTTTAAAACTGTTTTTGACTTAGGAACTCATAACTAAGAATGGCTGCTCTCCTAGAACTGTGTTCCCCAGACAAGAAGCATGCTGTGACTTTTAATCATGAAAAAATGCATTCACTGCAGAAATTCAACACTAACTCAGTGAAGTTTATGCTGAGAATGTTTTCAGTCAACAAAGCGCGTCAAAGCAGTGAGTAAAGTTTTAGAGGAAAGGCAGAGTTTGGGGATGCTGGAGGAAATACAAATTGCGCTTCATACATTTTGAAATGTCTGTCTCAGCCTGCAACAAATAGATGTATCCATCAGAACTTTATGATGAAGTAGAGAAATAATTTAAGCTACTGTTAAATGCTTGTAGTAATTACTTGTTTTGTAATAAAATCAATTTCTTAAAAGAAAACTCATCTCGAACTTTTTCCTGGTGAAAAGTGAGTGAATGAATAGCAAAGACAATCATTCTTGGATAAACTTATTTTTTCTTGTTTATTCTTTTGCTTTTCTCCTCATTACAAACTGATTTAGATAAAGGGACAACATTAATAAGTGAAAATCATGAGTACTTATTAGAAACACAATTATTAGGAAGAAGGGATTCCCTTTTAAACTAAAAAAAAAAACTGGTTTTAAAACATACATATGGAAATTCTAAGTGACTCATTGAGGAGAAAATATTGGGATTTCACCTTTGAGGATTTAGAAAAATCGCACATAAATCTCCTTTAAAGTTAGTAAGAAAAGGCTATTTTCCTAGTTTCATGTCTAAAAGAGTAATGTAGTCCTTGCAAATCTTAGAAATGGAATCCAAGGCTAAATGTCTGAGCCAGTGTCATATTTTGTCAAAAATTATTTTATATCGAAATTATTAAAAAAAAAAACCATAAACCCACAAATCCCCCAAACAAGGCTAAAATAACAATTAAATTGTTATTGCCTTGGAGAATATATTTAATAATTCTAATACTGCTGCCAAGTGAAATATCCATTCCTTCCCAAATAATCATATATTGGTGATAAGACTGTCCCTGGTTTGCAACCTTTGCCTCCATCCCGTCTCTATTGCCAATGTCTTTGGAATTATCCATGAAAGCTTAGCTCAGCGGTTCTCAAACTTTAGTTTGTATATCTTCTGGATGGTTCATTATAAACTGAAGTTTCCTGAACACCTTCTTAGTGATGTTAATTCAATAAAGGAATATGGAAATCTACATTTCAGCAAAATCCCAAATTTCGAGGTGCAGGTGGTTGAAGGACAAACCATGAGAAACACGATTTACCATTCTCTAGGATTCTGCGTTCACCTTGACTGTAAGTAGCAGCGAATTAAGGCATTTTGTCCATTACAAGACACGATTCAGCCTCAAGTCTCACCTTCTACATATGTAGTTCAATTGAGAGGTTCTCGTTTAAAAAATGGAACTCTCTATTCTTCTCAAGACCAGGGGAAATCTTGACTTCAAGATTTATACTGAAAGCTGAAGAGTGCAGTGGTTGGCATCACTTGCTCTGGAATCAAACAGAATTGCAATCTTATTTCGGTTCCTTAGTAGCTAGTTGAACTTGGGTATCTTACAGAAACTCTGTGACTCAATTTCTTTATGTACAATGAAGATGACAACACTTGTGATATGACATTGTTGTGAAACTTAAGTGTGGTACAATGAGTAAGGCATTTAGCAATGTTCCTTGCACATAATAAGTACTACATAAGTATTAATGAATACTTTTATCAAAGGGGATGAGCTTACTGGACCATAATGGCTATTACCATCTCATGGCAGGATAGACTCTCTCCAGCTAGGTCTTGCCGTTTTTTCATCTCATCCTTGAAGAAGATATGGCTCCCCCTGGTCTGCCCCATACCAGTACAGACAATTGGCTGCCTGAGGTCCTCAGCTATTCGAGGTCACTATCAATGTCTTCTCATTCTTATTTCCTTATTCTCTGGCCTGAAAAGCAGGTATATAATCCTTTATTAAATTAATACTTGAGTGAATGGATACGCTTCCTAAAATGTTAATCAGGGTTTTGTTTGCTTCTTAGTTTGTTGGTTTGCTAGAGTTATATTATCATGGATTGTTCAGCTAGGGTTATCAATTCCTTTCACCTAGGAAGAAACTTGGGTTGAAAATATGAAGAAAGAGGAAAAACATTATGAAGAAGAGAAATGGCATAGACTACTTCATAACTTCTGCCACTCCCATAAGCAGTATTTTCATGCATATGTGTGCAAGCACACAGAAGGGTGCTGCTGCCTCAAAACTAGCCTATGTGGGTTGGCTGGCTTCCGACAGCAGCCTAAGCTGTTTTCAAGTTCCCTTCCTTGGAAAGTTGTTCACATTTAAGCATTGTGTGGATCCTTCCACAAACTGGGTTTCAAAGTCAGAGCACAGAAGAGTGGGCAGTATCCTTCCCTGCCTCGTGGCCTACCATGGGGCTCTGGAGCTCTGACCCTGCCATCTAAGTAGTATGCAAAAATCATGTACAAATGTGAGGGGTTGCTGAGCAGTGTCATACCCCGGTGACTCCGAAAAGGTCTTATTTGTCCCCCTTCCTGAGAAGGTATCTTTGTAGTGGCGATACGGGTCCATCCGACTCTCAGGACTGTGAGGCTTCCTGTGAGATGGAATAATGTTTCAGAAGTGTGAGGCAGCGATGTGGCCCACAGACCCACAGAATATTTGTGGTTCCAGGGCCCAGGCCTGCCCTCGTCCTGGGCATAGCCATGAAAATGAATACCAGGAAGATAATTCACACAGTTAATCATGCTGTCGGTAAGAAAGGCTGGCGTCAATGCAAGTAAAGACATGCTTTCATTCAGAACTGGATCACCTCAACTTTTAGTTCTCATCCGCTTCCCCAGACCTGAAGCAGTTTAATAGGGAGAAAGAAAGCAAGGGGGAAAAGAGTTAAAAAGACCAGTCCATGCCCTGTGCTGCATCCCTCAGTTAGGTCTCTGTGCAGAGGATTTGCTGCAAAGGCATTCCAGCTTCAAATAAGACTGATTAAAGTAAAATTACTCAGTCTCCTGACCCATGGCAAATTTCATGAGCTGCAATTTGTCTAGTAGTTGTGCTGTGAGTGCAATCTGATTGGCTATAATTTAGGTTTATAGTTCCTTTTTTTTTTTTTTCTTTTTCCAAGCACAGTAGACCCCAGTGATCCTGAAATAAAGAATTGGAGAGGAAGAAAAGAAGATTTCACATAAGCTAGGAAAAGATGGAAAGAAAAGACAGGAAAGAATATGGTAACCCTGTTTGCTTTTCTAAAAGCTTGAATTCATGAAGTCTCTAGAGTTTGGCAGGGAGAGATTACCATTGCATTTGTATCTGTTTCTTCCATTCTAAACTCCTTAGCTGCTTTTGTCTAGCTGTGCTGCTTTTGCCTGATTTTTTAATTTGTTTTTTCTGTAGTCTCTGTTTCCTTCTCTCCCTCTGTCTCTTTCTATCCCTGATCTCTGGGTCTGCAAACCATGAGGGAATTTCCAACTCAGAAAATGCTCACAACCCATAATGCCAATATTTTCCAAATATGGCCATCCAGGGAATGTGTCTCCTGCTTTCCAGACCCCGCCACTTTCATCAGGGCTCATCAGCTCTCTTCAGCACTTGTGACAACAAAGTGACTTCTCCAAAAGCCCAGGAAGGCATGCGAGCAGCCATGGCTGGAGGAGAAAGTGGAGAAAGTTTCTGGCTTCCTATCATCTGGAATATTGGATGAAATCTTTTAAAAATCCAGACTGGGAAATGCCCGCTCAGGGAAAGAGACATATCAGGTAACAGATGCATGTTGTTTAATTCTCTCTTCATCAAGCAAAACCATAGAGGTTATATAGAGAGTGAGTCCTTTAGGCCTGAGAACAGCAGTTCAGCTACTCAGGTCTCCCACAGGTGTTCAAATGAGACTTATTGGTATGGTTGGTAGAGCAGAGGGACAACTTGAAACTCAGGTAGGTGTTTCGCCTTCTCATTAATGCATCACTATGATTGAAAAATGATTATATGCAATTTTGGCGACAAAATGTCCTTATATCCTCTATACAAAGGGCTTCCTTCCTTGCAGTGACTAAAGAGCAGATGAGTCTGGGCAGTGACTCCCACAGTTTTCTCATCTCCTCTGGGTAACATGTGGGTGGGCTCATCTAAAGGCATCTATGGTATTTCTTCTGACATGTAAAGAATTTAAAACAGATAATTCCAGTTTCGTTTTACTGCCCTCGAAGGACCTGGCACATAGTACATGCTCAATTAATACCTGTGGGAAGATGAATGAGTGAATGCAGCTGCTGTACTGCAGTTTGTGTGTCACAGAATTGAGGCAGTCCCTCAGCTGCCCAAACACTGTACGTTGCCAGAGAGACTCAACACACATGCAAACAGGATTGCCAGTTTCTGGGATTTCTACAACCATCTATTCTTTTAGGAAAAGAAATCTTTGAACTGCAATGCCAGAAAAATGGCACGTGCCGCCATCTTTGCTCTCTAAATTAAAGGAGAATATTTCTATGGGAAGAAAAGTCTTTGGATTCAGACAAAACTCAGTCTGAATATCAGCTCCACGACTCGGACAAATTACTTTGCCTCTCTGAGGCTTAGTTCCCTTTCCTACAAAATGAGAATAATAAAATCTACCTTGCAAAAACATTAGGAGGATTATATAAAATGAGATCAATCTAAAATTCTTGTTACCTAGTAAGATCTTAATAAGAGAGCACAATTATGATAAAAACTTAAGTTAAGATCACTTGGTACCTTTCTGCAGAAATCCCTTCTCTCTAATTCACTTCTTCTCATACGTTGCTTAAGGCCACTGTAAATAAAAGGAAATTTTATTGAACTACAATGCTTATGCTAACATATATAATCATGAGAGAGACTAAAATGAGAATCAACCATTCTTCCTAGGTTTTCTGAATTGCCATAGTCTCACTAATTTGATATTCAAGAGAACACAGAAAATTGATTCCAACTGCAATTCATTTAATTTATTAAACTGGGCACAAGTAGACAGTGAACTCCCCATTTGAAAACTCAAACCCTGAGAGTTATTCTTTTGAACAAAATCATTTAAAACCAGCCCTGACCACCGTGTAGGATCTTAGATTTCCATATTTTCTCAAGGTGATAAAAGCGACCTACACCTGTAGCCTTGTTTTATAGTTGAGAAAACTGAGATTGTGATGAGTCCAAGGTCACATTTTAACCTGAAAGTGAACCAAACTTAGGGCCTGGATCAGAAATCCACTCAAAACATTTCCTTGCATGACATTGGCACATCAGTAAGTGTGGGAAGAGATGTTATAAGAGGAAAATAAATGCTAGTTTATATATCATCTCACTGCAACTTCCATCCGAAAAGTAATTCACATTAGTTAATCACCTCTACATGCACAAACTAGTTTCTAGGAAATTTTACTTTGTGTACCCCAAAATATATTTCAAATTTTAAGGAAGGCAGTTTTCAGATGACATTTTAAAAATGCACTGCCTAAGAGGTTCTAGTTCCTCTTCATTAGACACTACCATGAGAGGTAAACATTTCCCATTAGGGAAGTTTTCCTTAGGGA
The DNA here is from genome assembly GCF_023851605.1 of Tamandua tetradactyla. Lineage (NCBI taxonomy): Eukaryota > Metazoa > Chordata > Mammalia > Pilosa > Myrmecophagidae > Tamandua > Tamandua tetradactyla. Next base: position 43,704,520 of record NC_135344.1, read on the forward strand.
ACAGCGATGATGACAACAGGTTAAATAGTTTTCCAATCTGGATTTCTATGCATCATGAGGGGGTACATAGCTTTGGACAGGCATGATGGTGGGAGAATCTGGGGTTTGGAGAAGACTGGACACCAGAGGGTGCTGACGAGCTGCATAATTCATATCAGGGCCTTTCTCCACCAGGTTTCTATGGTAATGGCCATCCCTGAGAGGGGAGGTCAGCAGGTGTGGTGCCAGGGGATGTGTTCCCAGGCTTTAGGCTTCATTGGTGGTATGTGCCCTCCTGAAGCCGCAGGCCACATTAATGGACCGCGGAGTGACCATCTCTTGCTGCTGCTGACTTGACAGTTGTTTTGGTCAATCCCATTGATTGTGAGGAAGTCAACTGTTAGAAATAGAATCAATGGTGCTACCACCAGCTCACTAGCCATTTACAGACACTCATAAATACTGAAATGACTGCCCAGAGGCTGATCTTCCAGGCTTCTTTTATCTTCACTTTAAATTCGCTACTTCTTCCTACATCAGCAGAAGAGAGGACTTGAAAAAGCTGAAAGCAGCTCAAGCTGCCAGAGTGTCTCAAGAAAGAAATCAGTAATAAAACATCAACTCCCGTGCATTAAGATTCTTTGGAAAAACTCTCCTAAATTCATGATATGTCAGATTTGGTGCTTTGGGCTTTCTTTGAATTCCTGGTACACACAGTTATGCAGCTCCAGATCCGGTCCCTCTCCTCGCATGGACTACTGAGTGTTAAATACTGCGCTCAGTACAATGTACATTACCAAATAATAACAACCTCCGTCCTCAAGAATCTGACAACCAGATGACTTACACATAGGAAAACAGATAATAAGCAGTATAGGCTATGTTATAAATACCTAGTTTTCTTGGTGAATTGAGTTAGCACCTTGGCAAGTACTCTAATTCATATTAAAAATATGGGAAATATGTATACATGTACACACATATAAGTCACAATATGTGACTGAGTGTTAATGTGTAGGTTGAGCTTTAAATGAAGTGGAATTTTGAAAAAGTACGGTCTCATAGTCTGTTATTTTTTTCTTCTAATTACTCAATATTCCCTTACCTAGTCATTTTATTCTAACATCATTGATGGCATTCACATTTAATGATTTTATTAATGAACACACCATTCACCACTCATTCATTAATAACAAATATTTGGGACAACGCCCAGTTACTGGACATAATGCTAGAGTCTGCCTTGGGATACAACAAAGGATAAGAAGTAACTCCTGACCTCAGGGAGCTGACAGTGTACCTGGGGAAATAAGTAAACTACTACATAGATTATGACAAGCACTAAAATAAAGATACACATGGGGTTTTACAGGAGAGATGGGAAGCTATAAAGCCCTGACATGTGAGGTCAGAGACAACATCTTCCAGTAAGAGTTGGCATCTGAGCTGAATCCTTAAAGATAAATTGAAGTTCGGTAATAAAGGGAGCACAGGGATATCTGATAGGAGGGTCAATGTGTTCAGGACCCCAAGGTGAAAAGAGCTTGGTACATGCTGGGAATGATAAATAGTTCAGCATGGAGAGATAGTCAGGGGACCAGCAGTTAGATATGAAGCTGGTGAGACAGCAGAGAGGATTGATCATGAACAACTTAGAGTGCCATGAGAAGGGGTTTAGATTTTATGCTGTGGGAAATGGGGGATCACTGAGGCATTTTATGGAGGAGATTAGAAAGATCATTCTGGTTAAAAAGATTAGAAGAGGGCAAAGCAAGAGGCACAAAGACCAGTTAGATAACTAATTCAATGATTCAAGCAAAAGTTAATAAAGGGCTGTTTTCAAATAACAGCGGTGGTGAGGTAGATGAGTAATGATTTTAAAAGACATGGAGCTCTTTTTTACAGCTTTTGATTAATATTGTTAGGATTCTTGGGCATAAATAAGAGGTAGGGAGTCAGCAATGATGCTCTGGATTTTGGATCAGTCCATTCTCTGGATTATCAGTGTGCCATTCTCTAGTGCAGATGACGAGGCCACAGGCCTTCTAGAAGATTCAATTCTGGAGTGAAGTCTTCTGTGTATACTATTATATCTTTGAATTCATATTGTAACTAAACCATACCTCTGAGCACTATCAGGCATTATTTTGCTTTCTGTATAATTGTTTATGGCAAGTGCGTCATTTCTCCACATCAATAGGATAACCAAATATCTCATCTTCAACCTTGTGCTAATTTGCACAGCTGGTTTTGTAACTGGAGCATCATGATGTTTGATGATTGTCTGATTTCAGCTTAGGATTTGGCATCAGAGTGCACTGTTAATACTTACAAAAGAGGCAACCTTTTACATTGGATAAGAATCTGCAAGTTGCTTTCAAAGTCTTTCCTATTGTATCTCCAAGTATTCTCTTTTTTCACATGCCACTCCAAGTTGCTACAGATCTCTGCCTCTTCCCACACTCTGAAGTTCATTGGATTTCAAAGGGAGGAGGTTTAAAATCAATAGTGGCTTGGAAACTTTAATTTCAGCAAACATAATATACTCAGGAACCTAGATGAACTCATAGTTTCAGGAAAAATATAGTTTCTTTTTTTTCATAGAAGTGGTTGGACAATTCTGCAATGTAGCATCAGTACTTTTTATAGACAGCAATGTCCTTCAACCTCCCCATATTGGACCCCACTTCTACACATAGCAGCTTTTGTTCCATGTTTTCTTGCTGGTTCTGTGAATATGTTAGCAATGATGCACAAAAGCAAAATCAGAATCCTTTTCCCCTTTAGAAAGAACTCATATATGACAACTTCAGTTACCCAGATAGGAAGAGTTTATTTAAATCTATTATTTAGGTCCCTAAATATATATATATGCTAATTTTGTTAGAGAAGAAGGTGTACAAAAAAATCAGGCAGGAAATACAGAGTTTCCAAATACATTCACACACACATCACAGTTTTCCTTATTATTAACAACCTATATTAGTGTGTATCTTTTATATAATTGAAGAAATAATATTATTATAATTATACTAGTAACAAAAGCCCATAGTTTACATAAAACTTTACTGTTTGTGTTGAACGTGTATATGGTTTTATAAAATTTTTATTCTGGTAACACATATAGAGCTAAAATTTTCCCTTTTAACTGCATTCAGATATATAATTCAGTGGTGATAATTATGAGATTAAGGTACCAACATCCTCATTCTCTACTATCAAAACTTTTCTATCACCCTGGACATAAACTTTATCCCAATTAAGCATTATTTCTCCATTCCTTACCTCTGCCCTGGCCCTTGGTAATGAGCACTCAAATTTCTAACTCTGAATTTGTAATGATCTCATATCAGTGAATTCACACAACATTTGTCTGGCTTATTTCACACAACAGGCTATCTTGAAGGTTCATTCCTATTGTCTCCTGTAACAAAACTTCATTCCTTTTTACAGCTGAATAATATTCCATTGTATGTATATACCACATTTCATTTATTCATTCATCTGTTGATGGACACATAGGTTGTTTTCATCTCTAGGCAATTGTGAATAATGCTGCTATGAACACTGGTGTACAAATGTATGTCCAGGTCCCTGCTTTCAATATTTTTGGGCATATAGCTTAAAGTGGGACTGCTGAGTCATATGGTAATTCTATACTTAGTTTTCTGAGAAACTGCCAAACTTTTTGCACAGCAGCTGCAACATTTTACATTTCCATTAACAATGAATGAGTATTCCTATTTCTCCACATCCTCTCCCACACTTGTTATTTTCTGTGTTTTTAATAGTTGCCATCCCAGTGGGTATGAAATGGTATATCACATGGTTTTGATTTGCATTTCCATAGGGACTAATGATGTTGAGTATCTTTGCATGTGTTTAAAGTTCATTTGTATATCTTCTTTGGAGAAATGTCTATTCAAAGCTTTTGCCCATTTTTTAAAAATTAGGTTGTTTATCTTTTTGTTGTTGAGTAGGTTTTCTTTATATTCTTTGGCTATTAATCCCTTGCAACGTATGTAGTTTCTAATTATTTTTGCCCATTCTATAGATCATCTTTGTGCTTACATAATAAAGGCCTTTGATGCACAAAAGTTTTAATTTTGAGAACGTTTCATTTATCTATTTTTTTTTTCCTTTGCTACTCATGCTTTAAGTCTAAGGTCTAATAAACAATTGCCTAACACAAAGCCTGAAGAGGCATCTGTATATTTGCTTTGAGGAGTTTTATGATTTGGGGTCTTATATTTAAAGGTTTATTCCATTTTGAGTTAATTTTGCATATAGTATGAGATAGAGTTCCACATTCATTCTATTGCATATGGATATGTATATATCCCGTTTTCCCAGTACTATTTGTTGAAAAGACTATTCTTACTACATTGAGTGGACTTGGCATCCTTATCAAAAAATCAATGTGTCATAGACGGGAGGCTTTTTTGGGGAACTCTCAATTTGATTCCATTGGTCTTTATGTCTGATCTTGTGCCAAAACAGTACAAAACAACAGTACAGTTGTTTTGACAACTGTAGCTTTGAAATGTTTCAAAATTGGGAAGTGTGAGTCCTCCAACTTTGTTCTTCTTTTCAAAATGATTTTTGCTCTCTGAGGCCCCTTACTTCCATTTAATTTTTATTTCTACAGAGATGGCTGTTGGAATTTTGATGGGGTTTGTGCAGATGACTTTGGGTAGAATTGACATCTAAAAATTAAATTTAGCCTACTGATCCATGAACATGAAATGTCCTCCCATTCATGTAAGTCTTTCATTTCTTTCAGCAATATTTTATAGTTTTTTGAACATAAAACCTATACATCATTGGTTGAATTTATTTCTAAATATTGGATTCTTTCAGTGACTATTGCAAATGGAATTCTTTTCATGATTTTCTTTTCAGATTTTTCATTACTAATTTAAAGAAACACTACTGATTTTTGCATATTGCTCTTGTACTCCACCATATTGCTTAATTTGTTTGTTAGCTCTAGTAGCTTTGTTGTAGATTTTTCAAGATTTTCTAGATATATAATCATGTCATCTACAAATAAGACAAGTTTTGCTTTTTCCTTTCCAATTTACGTGTTTTGCTTTCTCTTTTTTGCCTAATTGTTCTGGCTAGAACTTCCCTTAAAATGTTGAAAAATGGGTGCACAGATGGTTCAGTGGTAGAATGCTCGCCTTCCATTCTACCACTGGGTCTCTTGAATGGGAGATCCGGATTCGATTCCTGGACCATATACCCTCACAAAAAATGCTGAAAAATGGCAGTGAGAGTGAGTACGCTTGTCTTATTCCTGATATTAAGTAGAAAGCTTTCAGCCTTTCACCATTGAGCCTGTTGTTAGCTATAGGTTTTTCATATATGCCCTTTATCATGTTGAAGAAATTTCCTTCTATTTCTACTTTTCTATGTGTTTTGATCAAGAAGGGATTTTGCCAAATGCCTTTTCTGTGTCAAATGAGATGATTACATGATCTCTTTCCTTTGTTCTATTAATCTGAATGTATTACATTAATTGATTTTTCTTATGTTGAACCATGCTTACTTACCTGGGATAAATCCCACATTATCATGATGTATAATTCCTTTAAAGTGCTGTTGGATTCAGTTAGCCAGTATTTTGTTGAGTATTTTTGCAGATATATTCATAAAGCATCTTGGTTTGCAATTTTCCTTTCTTGTGGTATCTTAATCTGGCTTTGATACTAACCTGATGCTGGCCTCATAGAATGATTTGGGAAGTTTTACTTCCCTTTCAGTTTCTTGGAAGGATATGAAGAAGAAGTGTTAATACTTCTTGGAATGTCTGGTAAAATTCACCAGTGAAACCATCTGGTTCTGGGCTTTGCATTTTTGGGAGGTTTTTGATTACTGATTTAATCTCTTTTTTTGTTATTGGTCTGGTGGGATCTTCTATTTCCCTTCTTGAATCAGTGTACATTGTTTGTATTTTTCTGGGAATTTGCCCATTTTATCTCCTTTGTCTTATTTGTTGTTGTATAGTTGTTCATAGTATCCTCCTATATTTTTTTTTTCTTTCTGTGAGTTTGGTTGTAATGTCTACCTTTTCATTTCTAATTTTATTTGTTTGCATCCTCTCTAATTTTTTCTTGTCAATCTAGCTAAAGGTTTGTTGATTTTATCGATCTGTTCAATTAAACAACTTTTGGTTTAATTAATTCTGTTTTTTTAATTCTCAATTTCATTTATCACCTCTTTAATCTTTATTGTTTACTTTCTTCTGCTCACTTTCTCACTTTGGGTTGTTTGCCCTTCTTTTTCTAGATCCTCCAGTTGTGAGATTTAGTCTCTTCTTTGAAATCTCTCTTCTTTTGTAATATAGACATTTAGAATGATAAATTTCCCTTTGAACACTGCCTTTGCAGTTTTGATCTGTGTGCTTTTATTTTTATTCACCTCAGGATATTCCCTATTTCCTCTTGTGATTTCTTCTTTCACCCATTGGTTATTTAAGAGTGTGTAGCTTAATTTTCACATATTTGTATAATTTTCAGTTTTCCTCCTTTTATTGATTTCTAGCTTCATTCCACTGTGGTCAGAGAAGATTCATTGCATGGTTTCAATTTTTAAAAAATTTTATTGAGACATTTTGTGTACTAACATATGGTCTATCCTGGAGAATGACCCAAGTGCACTAGAGAAGACTGTGTATTCTTCTCCTCTTGGGTGAAGTGTTCTTTATGACTGTTAGGTCTAATTGGTTTAGAATATCATTCATGTCTTCTATTTTCTTATTGATCCTCTTCCTAGATGTTCAATCCATTATCAAAAATGATGTATTGAAATATACTATTAAGATATAACCATCGATTTCTCTCTTCAAATAGGTCAAAATTTGTTTCATATATTTTGAGACTATGCCATTAGGTGTCTATACTTTTATAATTGATGTGTTTTCTGTTGAATTGATCCTTTATAGTGCAGTGTCCTTAGCTGACCCTTGTATCACTTTTTGACTTAAAGTCTTATTTTATCTGATAGGTATAGCTATCACAGTTCTCCTTTGGTTACTATTCACATATAATTTTTTTTTTCCATTTATTCACCTTAAATCTACTTTTGTCTTTGAATTTAAGGTGAGTCTCTTGTGAACAGTCTTTAGTTGGGTCATGCTTTTTTTTTTTTAATACATTCTGCCAATCTAAACCTTTTGATTGGAGAGTTTAATCCATTGATATTTAAAGTAATGACTGATAATGCAAGACTTTCATCTGCCCTTTTGCTATTTGGTCTTTGCAAATCTTATACCTTTTTTTTTTTTGGTCCCTCAAGTCTTCCCTTAATGTCTACTTTTATTTGACCTTTTTCTTTTTTTTTGTATTATACCATTTTGAGTCCCTACTCATTTCTTTATATACATACTTTTTTTGTATATGTTTTGTGTGGTTACCACTGGATAGCATTCCCTAAACCTATAGAGAAGCTTATGGAATTGAATTCCTTTGTTGAACTTTCCAGTTCTGAATTAAATTCAGGGTTTTTGTTTTTCCTTTTACATCACTGGCTTTTAAATACACTCATATTTTCAGTCTGTAGGAGCAAAGCAAAGAGGAATAGCCTATAAAACACACATACATGATAAGTGTTATAAGAATTATTGCGTTTAATAGAGATGACTTGCTCCAATGAATGACAATTCAGAAAAAAATAATAGTATTTTTTGAGTAGTCCTTCTAATCAAATGTAATGAGGAAGATCTCGGCTCTATCTGACTCCCTGCCCCCCCCCCCTTTATAAAAATCTTTCATTCTAGAACCTAACCTGATTTGGAAACACTTAAGTATAAATCCATTGCACTTACCAATAAAAGAGGTTTCTACTGATATTTGGCCCCTTACTTTGAGAACTGAAAGCTGGGTGTCTTGTATTACTCTGGTGGTTTGTATTAGTGGCATGATCAGTGTTATTCATATTTTTTAATTTATCAGAAATATGCAATTTAATCAAATGGTTCTTAGTGGCTGATAATTTGGGTTTTATGTCACTGAGTTAACCCTCTAGTGCTCTCTTTCTTTCTCAATCAGTTCCTCTCTAAAATAGGAACTTGCTTCAACTGACCTCATATAGTTATGAAGATAAATATGTTAATGATCTGAAACTCTTTGCATGGTCCCAAGAATACGGAATTACAAAATTATAGTTTGTTATAATTGCTATAATTATTTAATATCATCAATAAGAAATCTCTTGTTTATGCTGGGGCTGTGAGGAGAAGGTGAGAGGAACCATAGATTAGCAGTTACAAGCCTGGTAGTTATCTTGTATTTATCCCTGGATGGCTAACCTCAGGAATTCTTTCAACAAGAATCATTACACACATTTCCATTCTCCAAAGCTCTGGTTTTAGTGCCAATAGGACAATGACCAGGCTCAAAGCAAAGAGTTCTTAAGTTTCATATTTAAATATCACTTAGATTGATAAAAACAGTCATAAAATAGCAGTCACATAGAAATGATGATAAAAGTGAATTTTAATAAAAAAGGGTCATTTATTGAGTGTTAAAATGTACAAAATCATAACTCATTAACCTGTCTTCTTTAAAATTATATCTTTGCACTTAACTCTTTGTATTTTTCTAACAGCCAGGACTTATTAGCATGCATATTTTAAATATAGATAAGTGTCTTAGGAGGATAATTGCTACTTAATAGAATTTTAGACAGATTTTGATACCACCAGTTTAAATAACTGTTTAGACAATTGTTCTAGTTTGCTAGCTGCTGGAATGCAACACACCGGACATGGATTGGCTTTCAATAAAAGGGGATTTATTTAGTTGACGTATAGTTCTTCAGAGGAAAGGCAACTAACCTTCAACTGAGGTTCTTTCTTATGTGGGAAGGCACAGGGTGGTCTCTGCTGACCTTCTCTCTAGGCCTCTGGGTTCCAGCATCTTTCCCTGGGGTGATTCTTTTCTGCATCTCCAAAGGCCTGAGCTGAGCTGCAAGTGCTGAGATGAGGTATGCTGAGCTGCTTGGGCTGTGCTACGTTGAGCTCTCTCATTTAAGCACCAGCCAATTAAATCAAACATCATTCACTGCAGCAGGCATGCCTCCTAGCTGACTGCAGATGTAATCAACACGCAGATGAGGTTCACATGCCATTGGCTCATTTCCACAACAATAGAACTAGGCACTCTCACCTAGCCAAGTTGACACCTGAATCTAACTACCACAGTAATTAAGGAATGACACAGATACTATTAGAAACAGCATTACCAGTCAATGACAGCCAGGAAGCTAAAGATCATGGTGGATTTCATATATGTCTCCTTTTACACAGAAACATGGGCTTATAAGGAGTTGTACCCATATTCATGTGTATCTAAAACACAATCATATATTTTGTGGTCTTGGCCAAGTCACTCTTTCTGGACATCAATGTCCTTGTTATTATAGTGAAACTTGCATTTACATAATCTCTATGTGTCTTTAATTCCCTGTTAGTCCATAATTTTGTCTGGCTATGTACTCTCCTTTCTAAGTAAGAGCTGAAAAAAAAAATATGGACTTGGAAGAATCTACTTATTTATATAATTTGGAATACTGTCCAGAAAATATTTTACTCTAGAATAGAGCCCAAAAAGAAATACTAGAGAAATTGGATAATTTCGCTTGGGAAAAAGAATACCGAGGAGAATTTATTATGATCTCCTGCAGGATTTATAAGCTGCATGGCTTTTCTCAGTTTTCTTGCTTAGACCATGTATAAATGAAGTCTTGAATATGACCTGATAGCAGCTTTCTTTCTGCCTATTGGCCTTACAGAGGCTGTGAGAATGTTTGTGGGATAAACGTGCTTGTGTGAAGAATGGGGTTAGTTAGTTAAATAATCAAATGTGAGGATATGGTGGAACAAAAATATGTGTCCCTTCCCATAGACCCCTGAAAAGCCCAGGCCAATAAAGAAACCTTTAAATCAAACCAGAAAATATGGTTCTGCTCTTGAATATATGCAGCAAAGAGTCTTGGTTAAAAGACAATGAATTATCCAGCTGAGAGCTGAACCTAATTAGCTAGTGTTAACACATACACAATCGCACACACACACACACACATAACCACTATTATTGTAGCAATGACTCTTCTTATAGTGGACACCTTGATGCCATAAAGAAACCTTCTGAATATTCATTCTTTTATCTATTTAAATGTATGTTTAAATCCCAATAATGTAGCAAGTACTGTCCAAAGCACCTAAGGTATTGGTAAGCGTAAATATATGTTAATTGTGGTCTTGGAACTTAAGATGTTGCGCAGACAGGATAATGATCAAACTTTCAAGCAAATAATTGTAAAACCATTGTAATATATGCTATGAATGGAACCACAGTGATGCCAAAAGATTCCAAAAGAAGGACCAGACCCAGTCTAGGGGGTGTGAAACATTGTGAAGTTCTGTTTGCACTAGGCTCTAAGGGCTGAGCTGAAGCTAAGGTGAAGCAGAAAGAAGATAATTCCAGGCAGATGGAACAGTAAGTATAAGGATCTTGCCTACACATGCCCACCTAGCTCTAGAATTCTATGATTCTAAACCACTGCTTGTGAAGTTGATAATAAATAGCTACTTAAATGTGTTGAAGGTGTTGAAGCAGTATTTGCTGCCTAGGTTTGGGGACAGATTTCTGATCATTCACAAGTTCTCCTAAAAGTTGTCCAGGACAGAAAATATTTGGAAATTACACATCTGAAAAAGGTTTGATATCCTATATACATAAAGAAATCATACAGCTCAACAACAAAAGAACAAACAACCCAATTATGAAATGGATTAAAGATATGAATACATCTATATTTTCTGAAGAGCAAATATAGATGGCTAAAACACACATGAAGAGATGTTCATTTTCATTAGCTATAAATGAAATGCACATCAAGACTACAATGAAATACCACCTTACACCTATAAGAATGGCTGCTATTAAACAAACAGGAAACTACACATGTTGGAGAGGATGTAGAGAAATTGGGACACTTATGCACTGCTGTTGGGAATGTATAATCATACAGTCGCTATGGAAGACAGTTTTGTGGTTCCTTAGAAAGCTAAATAAAGAGTTGCCTCATGACCTGGCAATACCACTATTCAGTATAAACACAGAAGATCCAAAAGCAGTGGCACAAATAGACATTTGCACACTGATGTCCATTATTCACAATTGCCAGAAGATGGAAACAATCCAAGTGCCCATCAACAGACAAACGGATTAACAGAATATAGTAGTAGTATATATGTATGATGGAATATTATGCAGAAGTAAGACTAAATGATGTCTTGAAGCACATGACAAGATGGATAAGCCTTGAGGACATAATGCTGAGCAAAATGGGCCAGATGCAAAAGGATAGATATGAATGATTCCACTCTCATGACCACAGTAGAGGTAATATCAAAGGCTTATAATGCAGAATATAGGAGACCTAGAGATACATGGAAGCTAGAGATAGGTGAAGGGTTAGTTGAGGAGGTTGAACTTAAATGTAAAGGGGATAAATAGAAGTGAAAGTGGTTCACTAGTGGTCTATAAGTAATATTAATCATATTGAAGGTGAACAGGATTGAAAGGGGTTATATAGACTCATATGTCCCACTGATTAACACTACAAATATAAATAAAGTACTTGCGTGAACTACTGCAAAGGTTAAATCTTGTACAAAGAGTGTATAAGTTAGGGGTATGGGGGAAACTGCTATTGCATGCTATAGGCTATATTTAACAGGAAAACATTAATGGTACGACAGCAACACCAGGGGTAAATAATGGGGGGAGGAACAAGAGTTAAGGGGATGTTTGGGTTTTTTACTTGGTAATGGTGTGTTTATTGGTTATCTTTCTCTTGGGGACAATGAAATTATCTTCAATTGAGAGTGCTGATGGACTATTGACTTTAGACATTATACATGATGCCCAATGAATGGAGGTGAAGGATACACCAACTGAGAAGTAGATTGGCGAATGATGGTGTATACATATGATCAAATGTTGAGATGCTACAAAGAGAAACAAAGTTGTAAGGCATGCAACATTGGGAATGAACCTGTGGGACATTTGGTGAGGTAAAATAAGCCAGAAACAAACAAACAAATATTGTATGGTTTCATTTAGAAAATACTTATAAGAAAACAGGGCCCTAGGTTGTAAGCTTTTATACCAGTCACATTTACTCCAGAGTGGTAATTGTTATTTCTGGATTTTGAGAGACTGTTTTATATATATAATATATATGTTTATAAATAATATAAAATATTATAATATAATACATTTATATATATAATATTATATTATATATATATAATATAATATAATGTTTATATATATATATATATAACCTGGTATCTGGAGATGGGAATAAAGTTGATCAGATTGAGATTAAGGCAATTCAGGTACAGAGGTAAAAAAGACATTGTCTATATTTTAAAACCTCATGTACTCTTTGAGAACAAAGGAAGGGAGGTTTATTTTGTCCAGAACATAAATTTTCTGTAGCATATAATCTAACTCAACCTGTTTGGATAGATCATTTAAACAATCCAAACACAGGGAGCCAGAATAAGAATGAGGACCTTTAATCCTGTATAATTTCTTGTCATGGCTAGATAAATCCTAGAGTATATTGAACAGACAATAAAAAAGTATTGGCAAAGTCCCTTGAGGGGTGGGAGAAAAAATGTGGAACTATTCATCTTTACCACCAGCGAAACACCTGATACTGTGTCAAACATTAGGGATACCCAAATCGGTAGTCCAACCCTTTGATCTTGAGGCTTGCTCTTGTGAAGCTTATGTATGTAGTAGTGAAGCTTGGAATACCTAAGAGTCACCTCCAGAGGACCTCTTTTGTTGTTCAGATGTAGCCTCTCCCTCTCTCTCTAAACCCAACAATGCAAGTAAAATCATTGCTCTCCTCGCTATGTGGCACATGACATCCAGGGGTGAAAATCTCTCTGGCAGTGTGGGAGATGACTCCCAGGAATGAGCCTGGACCTGGCACTGTGGGATCAACAATGCCATCCTGACCAAAGGGGGAAAATAAGTGTAACAAATAAGGTATAAGTGGCTGAAGGAGTGCAAATAGAGTTAAGAGGCTACTCTGGAGGTTACTCTTACACAAGCTTCAGTTAGACATTGCAACCTATCATAGCTTACCAATCCCCAACCAAAACCATTCCTGCCAATCCTAAAGAACACCTAAGGCATTATATAAGATTTTACAAAGGTTCCATGCACTAGAGTAACTTTCCAGAAACCTACAACCTCCAGATGGGTCCCCGGACCAGATAAGTCCTGAAATGCAAAGGGACAGCCTCTCCAGAACATCACCTAGTTCCACCCCCCCATCCCATATTATCAACAGCCCCTTTCAACATGAAAAAGTTAGAATAGACATAGCCCAAATACCTCTAAAGAGTGAGAGAAAGATCAAAGGGAATAATGGAGTTTTACAGAGAAGGTAGGGTTTAACAAATGATTATGATTGCTGAATCTTTATATTGATATTTCTTTTAGTCTCCAGTATCTTAGAGGAGCTAGAGGTAAAAATCTAAAAATGTGGAATTGTAATCCATACCAAACTCTGAAATTTGTTCAACAACTAATTGTTGTGTGATTTCAAATTTATTGCTTTTTTGTATATATGTTATTTTCACACAAAAAAGTTGATTGTGATGATAAATGCATAGCTATATGATGATATCATGAACCATTTAAAAAATCACAATAACAATAACAACAACAAGAAGTTGTCCAAGACAGTCTGGGAGCTTCAGTGGAGCTGAGTGTCTGACTTCTTAACATTCTTTGTCCTCAGCAGAACCTCACTTTGTAGTGTAGTGGTTCATTCAGGTGTATTTTGTCTCTCTGAGTCCTAGATTAGTAGAAGTTTACATGATGAGGTTTCAACAAATCTGCCAACACAAAAATGTGCAATCTCCAATTCCTGAACTCAGTTTTCCATACAATTTGACATGAGGTTTGCGATGAGACCAAAATATATTTTCAGCTGTTACAGACAGCCCTTAAACATTTGCAGCTCCATGCAGTTGAATATTCACACTGTGTTTTTAATTAGGCTAATGTGTGCTTGCTCCCATGTATAATAAAAGACATAATCCATAATTATAACCCCTTTGCACTGCTTCCTGTCAGAGGGATTGGTAAAAAACAGTCTTGTTCTATCTTTCAATTTGTTAATGGGATTATGATGTGCACAAAAGGCCTGATTACCATGGCCACGCAGGCATGCCTTGGCAAGGTGAAAGGATTAATCCTATAGGTCATCAGTAATTTAAAGATGTCAATTGCCAGTCTGGTCCATGGGTTTCTGAGAAACCAGAGAATCTAGAAAATGTTTGCTACTTAGAGGTTAGCATGTCAGTCATCCTTTATAAGTGCATGAAGAAGTGTGTTCACTCTGCATTTCAAAACTATGAAACAGCGGAAGGAAATACCCTAAATATGTACCCACATATAGGAAAGAAAAAATGAGAATGATAAAGAAAATGAATTTTCAACAAATAGAATCTATTTATTTATTTTTTTGCATGGGCAGGAACTGGGACTCGAACCCCAGTCTCCGGTATGGCAGGTGAGAACGCTGCCTGCTGAGCCACTGTAGCCTGCCCACAACGAAAAGAATTTGAAATATTAACTAGTTCTATCCCATACCTACCGTGTATCCATATTATGGTACTAAGCATATATTACCATATACTCATACTAGTCATTTCATGTGTAAGATTTTTTTTCTCTCTAATGGATTTCATAGTCCACCAAGCAAGGATGCTCATCACGCAGCACGGGGCATTGCCCAAGATGGGTACAGGACACATGCTAACTGATGATTATGATAACAACAAACTCTCATGTCCCGCAGATAGATGGACCAGGAAAAAATCATTTCTAGTCAATCTTAGTAGACTTCAATAGCACCTTTAGTTTCTTTTATGAAATGAAAAATATTGAAAATTAAGGGAACTGTAAATCAAAATACTTAGTGCTGTTTCTCTTGTCACACGTTTATCTCCTTTGGATTCTTTGAAAAAAAAATTCTGTGGATGCTTGCAAATTCTGTGGATGCTTGCCTATTTATAACTCTTACAACCATATCTCGCTAAATAACAACCCAAGCAAGCATTGGGTTGGGTAGAATAGGCTTTCCAATTCTCAAAAATAATAGTCATAATAATAATAATAAATTAGTGCTACTGTCAGTACTAACCAAAGTAAATTTCCCAATATCTAAGGGGAGAGAAATTTCTAAACCCCATTACAAGTTATTTTATTTGCCTCCTTGTTAGCTACAAAGACTGTTTTCTTATTGGGTTAGAGAATAGCAGAGGGAAAAAAAAAAGAAAGATAACAGTAAGCCTCTGTGCATATTATGGAAAGCACAGCACAATATACATTGGAGATGAAAGAATACAGACAAGTTAAACCCTGGTTCTTTTTTTATATAAGCTGTAAACAATTTCTATATAAATAAGTAAAAATCTGAAAATAACTAAATATTCAAATATGAAAGAGCAGTAATTTAAATATCTTCAAGTCAATAAACCAAACAGGTTATATTTTATTGATTCGAATATTTTATAAGTAATAGAATTCCTTTTATTCCAGGACTATTTTTCATTTGTCTTTGATGTATCTTTGCTGTCTCAGAGGAAAATAAAAGAAGAGAAATAATGTGTATGTGTGTTTTGAGGGGGGGCAATTAATATTGGCAACACCATTTGTTCTCTTTATTATACAATATAAGAACAATTAAACTACTTTTAAAGGTAACTGAAGATTACAATTTTAGGATACTGCCTTTCTTAAAAAAATTAAAAAAGAAAGAAAAGATGGGAAACCTAATAAGAAAATGCATTTTATTACATTTATTATTGATGCTATAAAACACAATTTTAACAGCCAGGAAATGCAATGCAATTGATCATATGTTAGAAATGCATTAATTTGAGTTACTGTATTTTTCATATGTAATTTGGAATTATGTATAGACATAAAAATATGTTATTGCGTGGCATAAATCTATGTATTACTATTCCATTACATTAAATTAAAACCATGTCTATAAGAATTTTTCCCTAAATTTTCCCTGAATATCTGACATAAGTTACTGGAGGATGTTCTCTTAGATTGAGCTGACCAAAGTCTATTATTTGAGGTAATTTTCTCCATAGTCTCAGTTCTGGTCTATAGTTGGTTGCTTTTGACCTATTGTTTCTTGAAACAGTCATTGGACTAAAATAATGTCATCCATAAAAATGACCATTTAGTTGTAAAAAATAAAGGACTTTACTGAGGACAGAATAATCAAACACAAGACAGCAGTTTAACAGCCCTTTTTAAAGGCTACTTTGTTTTCAAGGAAGGAGATGCTGCCTCCCAGATCCATTTCCGTCACTCAGCATGTCAAAGAATGGTGGCAAAGGAATGCATTCCCAATGGGCCTGGGCCCCTCTTGTACAGCTAGCTGAGTACAGAAGATCAAGGAACCTAGCGATCAGCCAATCAGCCGAGTCAGAGGCAGGTTTTTCAGAGGCCTCTTCAAAATAGTCACATCTTCCTCATCCAGTTATAATGTACCAAATCTGTACATTAAGAAAATATCCTGCTTCTGATTATACATGAGACCCAAATTATCTTAGCGCTTAGCATGTGCACATGTGTGTGCATGTGTGTGTATATATGGCCTTGGGTCTCTGCTCCTCTGAGCCCAAAATTCTAATTAGTTGCTAATCCTTTCTAAGGCATAATTTCAGGAAACATGCTTAAGCTGTTATTGCACAGATCTCCTTTCCTCACCTCTTTGGTATCTTACCTCCCCTTCTCTGCCTATCTGAAACTTTCCTGGAGTTAAATTTCTAAGGGAGTAGAGTTTCTTTGGCTTCCAACTACTAACTGAAGGAAGCTTCATATTTTACAGTTCCTTTTTCATGTGATGATGCAGTCTCCTGCTCAGGTTCACAACCTTGGAGGTCATCTTTCATCCTGAACACGCTTTGATTATAAATTTACATCACACAAATCTCCTTCTATCATCTCCAGAACATAGCAAGGCTGTGACCAAAGCTGTCTCAGGAAGATGCCAATTCAATAATTCATACCATTATTATATCTCGGCTGGTCACAGTAATTCATCCTAGTCGTAACACCAGTAACTCTCTCGGTCCTGTATTTTCGTAGGGCTGAAGAAGTTTCAGCCAGTTCAGTGGCTGTAATGTATCTGATCTATTTGTTTAATACAATTGAATTATACATCCAAGTGTCTCCATTTCATTAATTATTTACACAGCTTTTAGTACCTTGAAACCTAAATTCTTTAACAGAAGATAATATAGTCACAGGTTGTGGGGATTGGGGGAAGGGCCTTATGACCTGAGAAGGTGGCCCAAGAAAGTTGAGTATTCACCCTTTTTCTGTGAAAAGACCCATCTAGAATATTACAAAACAATGAGAAGCATAAAGAATAATGTGTCAATTTAACATGAGCAAGAGGAGAATGTGACAGTGAATAAAATGAGGAAAAGTTAGCTGAAATAACTTTTTAAAGTTCTGAAGATGTCACATTAAAGTAAGAGGAAGAATAGAGTGGTAGGAAAATAAGTGCATTACTTGTTCCATTATTCAAACACACGTTTATCGACCACCTGCGATAGGCACTGTTCTAGAAACCAGAGATATATCAGTTAACAAAACAAAGTCCATAGAGCACTAATGGAGGTGAGTAAATGATAAGATGGAGAATTGCTATATGATCAGACTTTAATGAAGCACACGGGAAAATGATAATACCATGGCTGTGGTTTGAGAGTCAGATTCTCTTCCAATAAATCAAACAAGTTTTCTTTTGTCCTTTTGGCATTTCCTATTCGTTTGTATCAAGGCAGAATATGAGCAGACAAATGTCTAAAATAAATGTGAGATGTCATGTTCAGATCTATTAGGAGAGAGAGACCAACAAATGGGAATGATAAAGGAAAGTTTTAAAGTTTTACAATTTAAATTCTAGTCAATGGTAAGTTTAAAATGCGAGGAGCAACGGGGGAGAATATAATCTATAGAAAGTAGGTGAAAATCAATAAATGTTTTCCTTTTGGTGAATATTTGTAGGGAAGAACAGTTCAGGAGAGGACTTGGATTTTTCCATTATAATGCCTCTGAGCACCTCTGACAAGGATGTTTGGATGAGAAAAAAGTGAATTGTTGATGGTAAAGTATAGACTCCTTTCTCGCTAAGTATGTTTGAATATTAAGATAAATAAGGTGGAGTCAAAAAATAATATGGTTGCAGGTGAGATCTTCCTAGAATAGAAGAGAGCCGAACTTGTGTGTGCTTTGACAGGAAGAAGTCAATTTGGAAGAAAAACAATTAAACAAGAAACAAAGGATATTTTTAATGAAACACAATCCTGAATGGTGGTAGAAGGGCCACTAGATAAAGATGGGATTGAGCAGCAAACCTGGAAATAAAGAAAGGATGAGTTGTGAAGGAGAAGGAATTAAGGGGTAATAGTAGTTTGAGCTCTCCTTCTCAACAGATGACCTCAGCATCTGAAAAAAAGTCACATAATCTTTGCTGAGTGAGTACTGCATAAATTTAATCAGGATATGGTAGAAATGATTTGAAGCAAAAAGTGTAGTGCATGGATGCAAAACTTCCTATGGTGGCTAGGAGCTATGTACCCAAGGAAAACATGTTCTTAAACTTAAGCAATTGATGGCCAAATCATACCCATAAAATCAGTGAAGAGTTTGATTTCTTTCTTGCTACCCATTCCTATGGTTTACTTTATCCTGTGAGAATGCAATCTTCACAGTTATCCTCTGTCAGGATCTCTGAGTTTGATTACAGTTGGATTTCTCAGGTACTCCCACATTCATGGTCCAAAATGAAGGCCACATCTGGCCTTGGAGTATATTTAGTTCATACATCACCTCTTCTGCTCATCTCCTAATGTACATCACAACTATGATTCTAATATATTTTATTATCGGAAACTTCTATTACGCCTGAGAAAACGTTGTTTATACCTCTTTGCATGGAGTCTAAGGCCCATCACAATACCATTTCCTTCGTTACATCCTTTTGCTTTAGAAATGTGAGATTGTTCACTTTATGTTCCCTTAGTAAACTATGAATTTTCATGTCTTAATGGCTTAGCACATTCTGGGTCATTTTTCAGGAATGTATTTTCTTTCTCTTTCTATCCAGTTCTTCTGGGCCCAACTTCAACATCATCGTGAACTGTTATTTGTTTTTACATATGTCCTGTCCTCAAAAGCAAGTATGCATATCAGTGTGAGCATAAAGTTAGTTACTTTGCATGGTAGTAGTAGTTAGACATAGTAGTTACAGAGAATCAAATTTATTTATGCAATATATAAGTAAAATAGGCATGAAATATTGATTCAATGACAATATCTCTTGGCCTAAATTTCCACATTTATAAAAGTAGAAAACTAGAATAGGTGACTCTTTTTCTTTTTGCTCAAACATGCTGTTATTGATGGTTTCAACAAACCAGAATATCACATTTTCATCATTTTACCAGTTTACCAATTATTTTCTCTAAACAGCTTGTGTGGTACTTGTACTGAAATGACTGGCTAGCTTCCTTTATCTAGTTCCTATTTATTGAGTGCTTGCTATGTACTGTGCACAAAATTTGTATAGTGTATATGTGTGTTTGCATTTGTTTGTATATACAATTATGAGCCTCACTTTCAGGTAAATTACAATGATTTTAGTAAAACTCTCTTGACTGTGCCATTTATATGCACTAGCCTTACAGACACTGCCCCTTCTCTCAATAAAACATACTACAATTGACTGAAGTGTATTTCTGGAGCTCTACCATATGCTAAAAGCAAGTATAAAACTGAGTTGTGCACTTCCCAAGAGTCAATTGTGTTTGTTGCAAATCTGTTCATACTTGTTCTACTTAATATTTTAATTATATTATTTATTTGTATATGAGATAAACTGCTGAAAGAGAAATTCAGAAACAGAATTATTATTTTTATGAAAATCTGGACAAACTGTAAGGTCACCCTAAGATGACCTCCAATGGGTAATGCAATCTTATACTTTTGCCTTAAATGTAGGGAAAGCCTGCAACTTGCTTCTAACCAATAGAATATGGCAAAGGTGATGAGAAGCTACCCTCTTGATCAGGTTATGTTATATGGCAAAGGTGATAGCCTGTTACTGCACTGGTTACATTACATAATATAAGGCACCGTCTTAGCAGACAACAGAACTTCTCCTCTGGTCTTGAGAAAACTGAGCCATGATGTGCACTACCCATGGAGAGGGCCATATGGCAGGAAACTGTGGGCAACCTCTAGGACCTAATTGTGGCCTCCAGCTGACAGCTGGTGAAAAGCAAGGGGCCTCGGTCACAAAGCCATCAGGAATTTAATTTTGCCAAAACCTGAATGATCCTGGAAGAGAATTCTCTAGTTGAGTCTCTAGATGAGAATGAATTGCAGCCAACACTCTGATTCTAGCCTTGTGAGAACCTAAGCAGTGAATCCCACTAAGTCATGCCAAAAGCCCTGGCCTACAAAAAAATGTAAGGTAATAAAAGTATGTTGTCTAAGCTGCTAAATTCACAACAATTTATTAAAGCAGGAACATAGAAGTTACATGATGGCTTAGAAAGACTAATTAAAGTCAATATGTCATTCACAGAAAGAGCCACCATATAAGATTGCTGTCAGATTCAATCAAAGCAGGACAATGACAAACATTTGAGGAAAAATAATGCAAGTCCGTAAGTGTTCTGCCTTTAGATTTTTGCATGTTTACTTAAAATTTGCTTCATGTTAAATAATCTCAATATAGAAATCACAGATGATGCATTAGGGAACAGTTTTACAGGAAAGATAATGCTAAATTACATTAGATTTATACTCAAATGAAAGGCTTGGGCATTACCAAAAGATTGAAGAATTATTTTCTGTGTCTCTGTTTTAAGTTAGAATAAAGAGTTTAAAGAATATTTAATTTTAAAAATGATTCTATTTATTAACTCCTTTGATTAGCCAACCAATGATAGGTAATTGTGTTGTAGAGCAGAGTTTTGCTACAAAAGGAAGAAGACTCTGGCATAATTAACATCTATAGGATAAGCATCACTAGACTGCCCTTCCCTTGGCATTGGAGAATGGAAAAACCCTGGTGAGATGATAGGAGAAGTTTACACAAAAATGAAAGTGCTTGAAACGAACGATGGGCAGGGGAGGACAAATGGTTAGAGGTTCAGTTCGTTGTGATGAGTGAAAGAGAGTCCCAACAAAGACCATAGTATGATATGAAGTAAAATGGTGAGATGGGACAACATGGGTTTTAGCAAACGAATGTGGCTGGACATGAACTACATCTTTCTTCTAGTTTCAGGGATCTGACCTTCACTTTGCGGGAAATAGCATGCTCATTTTAAATATCACCAAATCCTTGAATCCACTATAATACTAAGCCGAACAATTTGGAGATTTACCTACAAATAGAGCTTGCACAAATAGTAACTTCAGCAATTCTAAAGCTTAATCTATTCCCATCCCAACCCCCCAAATACAATTTAAACTTAGGAGAATGTCAAGACCCAAGGAAGGTGCTCACTGATATTATTCCAAGTGGGGAAAAAAGTCAGAGGAATGTTTGTAATGAATCAACCTGCCCAGGTGTCTACTCTTGAGGAAAACTCAGTTAGCCAAGAACTCCATTTAAAAGTATGGTATATAACCTTTGGTTATTGAAATTTTATTGCTATTATATTATCCTTACACTGAATGCCCATTATCCCAGCTACTGGTTCTCATAGGTTTTTGTTAGCTGCTTTATCATGTTGCAGTTTATACTACTTAAGCAGGCCATGATGATATATTACAGTCAGCTAAAGTGTAGAACATTCTTAGATTTATTTTGACACCTAAAGCAACTTTTCATTAGGCTGGTAACAAGCCATATAGATGCCATAGTCCTCGCAAAAGCATCATTAGGATGTCGAAAAAGTGCTGACATAAATGTGGACATTCTCAAGAACATGTTTAAGAAACTGATAGGGTGGAAGCTCTTAATTTTCTCAGGTAGCAGTAGGGGGGAAATCTATATGCAAATGGCAAAGCAATATTGCTCATTTTTCTTTACAGAAAAAATTCCCATTATGCATGTCTAAGAGCTCCACCCTCCCCTGACTGACTTTTTATGAAATTACAGAGTGCGCTGGGGCATTGTTTGAGCAATATCAAGTGCCTCCAACAGCTGCTTTCACATTCCTGGAATGGCACGAGCATTTCACGGGATATATAAAAGCCTCAGAATGAGATAGGCAGAGGAATTCACTGAAATGTATTATTAAGTAATGAAATATAGAAACAAAAACAAAGCCATGCAATTTATTAGGGATCTATATGTAAATTTATTTCACCATTCAGGTGAGAAAATAAAAGGAAACCATTCACATGGACCCCTGTGACACCAGTGCTACTAATATAATGGAATTCTCTACATATCATGATGCAACAATTTCCACTAGAATTTCTGTAAATTTGCAATCAGGAGGGACTATCAGCCTACTGGATGCATTGTTTTAATATCATAGGGTTTTCTCATGATTCAAACAATATTTTGGACATAATTTTCAATTCAAACATTTAATTTTCAAGGAAAATCTACCAAATTGAATTAAGGATATGAGAGGACAGGACATATCATATTACCTATGTATGGTCATATATTCATATCATATTATATTATGTTATGTTATGTTATAGTAATAATGGCTGATCATCATTTTCCTCTACAACCTTATTCAAATTATCAATCACGTGGCTCAGTTCCCCCTATCTAGCTGAGCTAATTTTCTCACTTTCAACAGTATTATGTATTTTAAAATTTTGAGGCATCACTAAATTTTTCTAGATCATCTTTCTCCTCCACTGTCCTCCATCATAGTTTGTCAAATATTGACTCTACTTTTGAAACACCATGTATTAGCCTGTCTTTTTTGAATCCTTCTTAAAAGACTTCCAGTGATCAGATTAAGCATTACTCATTGCAGAAGACACTCCCTTTTGGCTGATTACAAATGGAATCAGCTGTGGATGTAGCTGACATGATCATGATTTAATTCTATGAAATGTCCTTATCACAGCAGGCCAGCACTTGCCAAACCAGAAAAACAGGTACCATCACTAGGTCAAGTTGACACATGAACCTAACCATGACACACCATTAGTAATCAGTATTAGCCTTAATGCACTAGTATGATTCTCCTGACCATACTGTGATCCTTTAGTTGGCACATATATAGACCCAGCCAGAATGTTGTTGATGACACATTATCTCTCAGGGTTTAAACACAAAGACTCCAGGCCATTTTCTCTTTGATGATGATAAATTTCTAGTATAAAGCATTATCTATTTAGTTGTAGCATACCTGGATAAATCAATTTAATAGACTATAGTGAGTCTAAACTTGTTGCTAGAATCACACATGGGAAGTTGAGTCATTATCCAGGGAATACTCATGCATCCATTCAACCTTTCTAATTGCAGATGACTGAGAATTGACCGGTGAAATAAAAGAAAGTTGATGTGAAACAGAATAAGTGAAGCTCAAATGAGCTCTGTGAAATCACATCCAAGAGGCTATAGAAACATTGTGTAAGAATTCATAATATTCTTCTGTGCATTAGTTTTTCTAAGATCTAGTCCCATTGTCAGAACACATTTTCATGCAAATATCCTGATTTCCTGTGCATCTTGGAGTTACATTGGGATTACTTACTTCAGTCTGAGCTCACAACCATCATTCTGCTGGCCTCCATGGATTATTTTAACACAGTGTGAGTACCAGAGCTAATATATGATTTTAAGAAATTCTAACTATTTCAACAATGTGAAGGACTCATTCTTTAAAGAACGAACCCATGTTATTTATAGCATAGTTTTTTAAATAGTTTGTTTAGCAGGAAAGCAGAATATAAAAAATAAGGCACCAATCTACCTCTTCTGGTTTTGCAGAATTTCTATTGGGTCCTTTTTATTTTATAATTTCTATCTTACAACTGATATTACATATTTAGTTAAGAAACTATTCTGATATTTTCCTTTAATTGTTTAGAAATAGTTTCCTTTAGTTCTTTGAAATATTTAAAATAACTTCTTAAAGTTTTTATCAAGTAATTCCAACTTCTGGGCCTCCCCAGAGACAGTTTTTATTAATTTTTATTTTTTTCTTGTGTAAAACCCATATTTTCTTGTTTCTTTGATTGTCTCATAAGTTTTTTGTTGAAAATTGGACTTATCAAATAATACAATATTGTAACTCTATAAATAAGTTCATCTGCCCTCACATTACAGCCCCAGGATTTGTTGTTGTGGCTATTATTGTGTTGTTATTTTTGCTGATTGTTTTGTGATTCTCTTGAACTAATTCCACAAAGTCTATGTTCTTTACCATGTGTTGCTGCGATGGCCCTGCTGAATATGCTTAGTGTTCATCTAATGACTGGACAGAGCATTCCTTAAATCGATGAGGCCAGTAGTTCTCTAAGCCTTTGTTGAAAGCTTCTGTGCAGTTTAAACACAGCCAGATGTGAGAGTTTGGTGCCTTTTTGGCCTTTCCGATGTATATATACAACCATGGGCATTTGCATAGCTCTTTACATGCTCATGGCCTTCTTTATTTCAAGGAAAGAGTTGGAGTTTTTCAAAGGCTTGTATGGATATCTTATCCTTAATATTTTCATTTTAAGTTTATTGGTCAGCTTATTGCTTGCTCCAATTCTAATGCCGACTTCAAGCATCAGTGATGAAAAATTGCTGCTGTTTGTTTTCAATAAATGTCTCCAACTAATGTGATGTTTTCACGGAGCAAGGTCAGGAGTCAGGTCAAACCCTCTAGGTGAGGTTTTCCAGGGAACTTCTAGAAGGACAAATAATGATTTTCTAGGAATGGGACTTTAGAGGAGCTCTAACCCCATCTGTTCTTTCCACTGGCTGCTAAGCTAAGGCAAGGGAGATGTGCATAACACAAGTTAAAATGCCACAAAACTCACTGTTCTAAGATTCAGCCAATTTCCTTTAAAAATGATCTTTAGTTTTTGCAATCCTTTAGTTAATTTTCAGAGTTCCAAAAATTTTTATGTGAAACAGTTTTGCTAATGTTTTCATTGCTTTCATGAGAGAAAGGATTTTCAGAGCTCTTGACACTGTCATTCCTACTAATGTCACTCTTCCCAAGATCAGAAAACTCTATACTTAATTATAAAATACTGAAAGTTTTTTTTCCTTGAGGTCAAGAAATAAGACAAGTATGCTAACTATCACTACAAATAGTTGGCATAGTTTAGAGATCCTAGCCAATGCATAATGCAAAATAGTAATAATAATAATAATAATAACAAATTCAAAGAATATATGTATTCAAATTTACTATTTGAATTGATAAGTTGAATTTTAGAAAGATTGCTGAATATGCAGTTGATTTATACATGGTTGAAAAGTATTTTTTTGTAAATAACACCAAATGATAATTAGAAAATCAATATTTTAAACTATGCTATTATAAATAGCATGAAAATTAAATACTTGTAAAGAAATTTAATGAGAGATGTACACCTTTTCACAGCAAATATTAAGTATTATAGTAATGATTAGAAAAGTCTGTATTCTTAAAAAAATCAGCTTTCTATCCTTGGTATGCAAAGTGGTTCAACATAAGAAAATCAATTAATCACATAAAACACATTAACAGGATGAAGGAAAAACAAAACAAAACACATGATCCTCTCAATTGACACAAAAATCAGATGTTGACAAAATATAGCACCTCTTCTGATAAAAACAGTTAGAATGCTAGGAATAGAAGGAAACTTCCTCAACATTGTGAAGAGAATATGTGAAAAGCCCACAGCTAACATCCTAGTTAATGGTAGAAGACTGAAAGTTTTCCTTTAAGATCAGGAATGAGACAAGGATGCCCACTGGTATGACTGTTTTTCAACATCGTACTGTACATTCTTGCCAGAGTAACCGGGCAAGAAAAAATAAATAAAAGGCAACCAAATTGGAAAGGAAGAATTAAAATTTTCTTGTTTGCAGATGACATGATCCTGTATACTAGAAAATCCTCAAAAACCCACAAAAACATTCCTAGAGCTAATAAATGAATTCAGCAAAGTGGTGGGGAACCAAATAAACACTCCAATATCAATAGTGTTTCTATACATAAGCAATGAAAAATCAGAAGATATCAAGAAATAATTCCACTTACTATAACAATGAAAAGAATCAAATGTCTAGGAATAAATCTAATCAAGGATATGAAGGATTCATATACAAAGAACTATAAAACATTGCTAATAGAAATAAAAAAGACCCTAAATCAATGGCAGGACTTTCCATGCCCATGGATTGGAAGACTAAATATTGTTAAGATGTCAATTGTACCCAAAGCACTTTATAGATTTAACACAATCCCAATCAAATTTCCAACACCCTTCTTTGCAGAAATGAACAAGCCAATCATCAAATTTGTATGGAATGGTAAGCAGTCCCAAATAGCCAAGCACATCTTGAAAAAGAAGAATGAAGTTGAAAGACAGATTTCCCAATCTTAAAATTTATTACAAAGCCACAGTAATCAAAACAGCATAGTACTGGCTCAAGGACAGTCATATATATCAACAGAAATGATTATGAGCTCAGAAATCAACCCTCACATTTATGGCTAACTAATTTTTGACAAGGGGACAAAGGCTACTCAATTGGGAAAGAATGTTCTCTTCAACAAATGGTTTTGGGAAAACTGGGTCTCCATTTGCAAAAATCAATGTAAATGGATTAAAGAACTAAATATAAGATTCAGAGCTATTAAATTCCTGGAAGAAAAATATAGAGAAGCATCTTCAGGACCTTGTGTTAGTTAACACCCAAAGCCCAAGTAACAAAAGAAAAAAATACATAAAAGGAACCTCATCAAAATTTAAAAACAAACAAAAATTTGTTCCTGAAAAGACTTTATCACAAAAGTTAAACAAAAACCTACAAAATGGGAAAAATATCTGGAAATCACATAACTGATAAAAGTTTAATATATAGAGTATACAAATAAATCCTTCAACCTAATAACAAAAAGACAAGCAACCTGGGCGGTGTGAAGGTGGCTCAGCAGGCAGAGTTCCCACCTGCCATGCCAGAGACCCAAGTTGGATTCCCGGTGCCTGTCTATGCCAAAAAAAAAGACAAACAACCCAATTTAAAAATAGGCAAAAGACTTGAAAGAAATCTCTCCGAAGAAAATGTACAAATGGTCAGAAAGTATATGGAAAGGTGTTCAGCGTCACCAGCCATCAGGGAAATGCAAACCAAACTGCAACGAGATACCATTTCACACCCATTAGAATGTCTGCTATTAAAAAAATAGAAAATTACAAATGTTGGAGAGATGCAAAGAAATAAGAGCACTCATTCCTTGCTGGTGTCTGTGTAGACTGATGCAGTTGCTGTGGAAGACAGTTTGGCGGTTCCTGAGAAAGTTAAGTATAGAATTACCATATGACTTGGTAATCTAACCACTAGGTTTATACCTAAAAGAACTGAAAGCAGAGACCAAGAATAGCCGAGATTAAGTTGAAAATCGAGATCAACGGTAACGGTCCTACCCTACAAGATGTCTGGCTTCTTATAGGGCTGCAGTAACTATTTATGATAATGTGGTATTTGCATAACAAAAGAGAATGACGTGATTGGAACAGAATGAGAGTCCAGATTCTTATTCACACTTGATTTGTGAGAAAGTAATACCACAGGGCAGACAGGAAAAGAAAATAATTCCAATAAATGAAAAATACTTAACTGAGGACTATACTAAAATTTAGTACAATTTGTTAAAAGACTTCATTAATGAATTAAAAAACACAAGCTAAAGTGTTGAAGAAAATACCATCAATACATAGATTCAACAAAGTATTTGTAGTCACAATATGTTATTTATATATATTTACGTAGGAATTCATAAATAGAGAAGAAAAATGCTGACAGTCAATACAAAATGTAAGTAAAAGACTTGAACAGGCCTTTCAAAAAATAGTATATCCAAATGGCCAATAAACATAACAGAAAATATCCACCATCATTAGAAATGAAAAATATAAATTATTCCATAATCATATGTATCACACATGTGAGCTGGTACAACCATTTTGGGAATCTATGTGTAATTTTCTGCCAACCTTAATAAATGCATACCCATTGATACAAAAATTCTACTCCTAAGAATATGCACAATGGAAATGCATTACATATATACCAAGAGAGGTATATAAGGATGTTCAAAGAAATATTGTTCATGACAGTCCAAACCTGGAAAGACTCAAATGTCCATCAACAGTAGAAGGGATTTTAAAATGTGCATTTCGTTCAGAAATGACATAATATTCGACCATGATAATGACTGGATTATAACTACAAGCAATAAGTTGGATGAGTATTTTAAATATTTGATGAGGGAAAGAAGTCAGATATTAATGGATACATATAGTAACATTCCATTTTTATATAGTTCAAAAGCAATAGAAGTACTCTATCATCTTAGCAGTCAGAAGACTTCATATTAGAAATCTTTCTCTTTGGGAAAGAAAAGTAGTAGTGCTTGGGAAGGACAAGGGAGGGCTTCTATAATGGTAGCAATATTTCAATGCTTGACCTGTGCTTTTTGTTTGTTTTTTTACATGGGCAGGCACCAGGAATCAAACCTGGGTCTCTGTCATGGCAGGCGAGAACTCTGCCATTGAGCCACAGTTGCCCACCCGCACATGTGTTTTTTATTCTTAATAATACCTTGGACTCACACACTGAAGTTTATAATTCCATTATTCACAATTGTGAAAAGATGGAAACAACCCAAGTGTCCATTAACAGATGAATGGATAAATAAAATGTGGTAAATACATACAACGGAATAATTATGCAGCTGTAAAAAGAAATGAAGTCCTGATAGCTGCAACAATATGGATGAACTTTAAAGACATTATATTGAGTGAAATAAGCCATACACAAAAGACAAATATTGTATGATCGCACTGTTTCATAACAATTGGAATAAACAAAACCACAGAGTCATAATCTAGAATATAGGCAATCAGGGGATGGGGTGGGGATAAGGAATGGGACATGAAAGCTTATAAAGTACAGTTACTTGGAATGATGGAAATATTTTGGTAATGATTGGTGGTGATGGTAGCACCATATTATGCATGCAATTAATAGCACTGAAACATTATCTAAATATGATTAAAGGGGAAACATCAGATTGTATAGATAATAACAGAACAAAAATTTTTAAAAATCTATGTAACTGCACTATACAGTGAGCTCTAAGTTAAGCCATGGGCTTTAAACAACAGTTCAATAATAAACACATGCTATTGTCAATTGTAACAAATATTCCACACCAATGCAAGGTTGGTGGTGGTGTGGTCTACGGAAGTCTTGTATTTTATGCATGACTATTCTATAAACCCACAACTTCCCTAATAATAAATAAATAAATACATAAATATTTTTAAAGCACATGGAAAAATAATAATGCATTTCTCTATATAATTACCATTTGCGTATTTTGAGTACGTTTTATTTGAGCACTTTTTCCTTTTAAAAAATTTCATACATATGATAGATACATTTTGAACATCAAGTTCTGTACTAGAGACAGGGCTAGGTGGTATGGATGGAAACAATGAGTACAAGAAAGTACCTTCTCTTGAAGAGCTTAGAGTCTACATACTAGGGCAGACTACTCTCTAGATATTCAATTACATAATCTTCTTTTCCATCGAAAGCAGAGTGCTGGTTACTTAAGAACACAACCTAAAAGCAACAGAAGATTACTTATCCTCACATGACTTAGCAGCTTGCTGTCACTCAGGGAGTGATTGGAGAGGGAGTAAAGCTGGTGACAATAAAGGATACACAATCATGGAAATATTTGTAATCACAGAAACCAGTATATTTTCAGGTGTTTATATTTTCCATCTTTAATATTACAGTGGATAAAATCAATAGGGAAAGGGAAAATTTCTCTCTTCGCTTAATTGTTAGTTATGGAAAATCTTCCATCCAGGCTTGTGATTGAGGAGATGAAATGACATCTCCCCAACCTCCATGACTTATCTGGAACTCACAAATGGTAGGGATGAAGACGGTGGCTTCCCTTGTGAATAGTCTCCAGTGCACTAAAAACAGAGAGCCATCATCAAGAAAAAATATATACACTTAATTCCGAATAAGCATGAGTAGGGAATTAAATGTATGTCCTCTGCAGCTTTCCGCTTACAGGTAATGATTAGAACATAGACTCCAGCTTGAACTACCTGGGTCCACAGCTTAGCTTCTTCACTTACTAGTTGTGTTGTCTTATCCTCTCTATGGCACAGTTTCTTCATTATCAAATGGAAATAAAAATAGTATCTATCTAACAGGGTTGTTGTGGGGGGAAAAATGAGTTGACACGTAGTTACAAAAATTAAATAATGCTATCATTATTTTATTTTTAAAGACTTTTTAATGATTTGAAAGAAGCCATCATCTAGCAAGAAACTGTATCACCCACTTGCAGAATCATTAGGTAGCCTTGAAAGAGGAACCATGATGCAGGAGATATCTCTCATTTTCATAAAAAGAGGGAGGCAGGATGGCATTTTAACTCTCAACATAGCGTATATGGAGAAAAGAAAGAAAAGTCATAAATTAACATATTTCTATGACATAACTGAATTATTTAAAAGTGTAAACCAATGAAAGTGATGTTTCAGTTTCTTTCTTTATAGCAGACACTATGCTGTGCGTTAGTAAATAAGACAGTGTACATATGTGCTATGTGTATATATGTGTGTGTGCACTTAAACTATTCTTAGGAAAGCAACTTCAAGAAGTAATTTATGCCAAAGAATCACAACATAAAGTCATTAAGTCAACCCTGGGGCCTTTCGTTCCAGACTGTGGTTGTGGTTTTAAAAATCAACATTATTGTGAAATGTATAGGCAGATCATACATTTGCTTAAAATGTGTTAATATATGTGTTAGAGCTTTAGACTGTGGGGCTAAGGTAGTTTGCTATGAGATTACTAGTGAGATATGTAAGAACATATTAACATTCTGTGGATTGTGTTTTTCTTTTCTTTATTTTTAACATGGACAGGCACCGGGAAACGAACCCGGGCTTCGGCATGGCAGGCGAGAATTCTGCCGCTGAGCCACCATCACACTGTCCAGATTCTGTTTTGTTTTATTTTATTTTTGATTGGGATTAATAGGACTACTGACACAAATTTTTTTTCAAGGGATTTCAAGTGCATAGTATTTTTAAGCTCAAATGGAATAAAACTCCTTCCTTATACATTTAAATGAAGTGAGCCCAGACAGATCAAACCACTTGACAAAGGTCACACAGCTAGTCAAAGACTGAGCTGAGACTCAGATGCTCACCAGCATTTTATAGTCTCGGGTACTTTCTTCTTCATTCTTACAAAAATCAAGCACAGGAAGCCGGAGACCAAATGGAGCATGGTGGAATGAAATAATTTCTAAGGGCTTTCATTCCTGAATTTCTAGGAACTCAGCATAGGCAATGAACAGTAATAGTTCCTGAGTCATCATAAAGGAAGATGCCCTCAAGTCAGCATCCAGATATACATTGAACTTTTTTCTATTGAATTCAAAGTCTTTTGGTAGCAGTGGGAAAAATACAAAGATGACTAAGTAGAGATCTTGATTGCAATAATGGGAGGAGGTTCCAATGTTCTTTTATTCAGTGCAATGATTTTTGCCAGATTGAGGGTTGCAAAGCTTTCTTCTAATCCCCTTCCTCCTTTCCTTCAACACTTTCCCTCTTAAATTGTGATTTCTTTTCTCTCCAGTTACACTGCATTCTCAAATCTTTAAAGACTTTTTGCCTTCTGTTAAGAATTAAAAAATGCAAGACCCTGTTTCCTCTTCATGACTGGCTGCTAAGGTAATGAAACAAAATGAATGTCCAAGGGAATTGCATATTTGGTTGCACAAACGGAATAATTCTCTCAGACATTTTCAAAAGGAAAGCACGTAAAATGTACTGTTTAAAAACCATCTTCT
Source organism: Tamandua tetradactyla (assembly GCF_023851605.1). NCBI lineage: Eukaryota > Metazoa > Chordata > Mammalia > Pilosa > Myrmecophagidae > Tamandua > Tamandua tetradactyla. The sequence continues at coordinate 43,736,675 of NC_135344.1, forward strand.
AACTCTTTCTTGTCTTTAAAATTTTCCCAGGGTTTTTTTCCCCCAAACACTTAAAAGCTTCTCATTGTCTGCTCTTAGATGTAGTAGAGAAATAAAAAGGTTTAAAATGTGCGGTTTATGTTTTTTGCCTTAAATGCTTTTTTTCTTTTTGGCAGTGATATATGGTTAGAATCTGAGTTAGAGTGTTTTTTTTTGTTTTCCAACCCACCAAACCTATGTATGTGATTGACACCTCCTGCAACTGTTGGAATGAAAGCAGCTTGAACGGAGAGGCAGGGCAGGTAGTGGCAACCACCTACATAGAATAAATTGGGATTCATGCCAGTTATAAAGGATATTGATTTGCTCTTTTCTTTCTCTCTGGGCATGTGGGCTTGAGCTGGTAAAGATGAGCAATGAGGGGTGTGATAGAAATACAGCTTAGCTCATGTAGTCCTTTCGTGACTTTTTGCATAATTATCTGCCAGGCACCCAATAGAAGATATTTCCTGTGATTCAGAGTGTCTAGTCTGTGGCCAGTAGAGGAAATGCCTCTAAGGGAAAATGGGAGTCCTATTCTGGGACTTATTCAGGACTTTGCCTCTAACTATGTGATGTTGATGATTCAAATAACCACTTTGATTTGCAGTGTTCTTATCTGTTGAATGGGGCATATATCACTATCTTCTTTGCTCATAGTCTCATTGTGAAAAGTAATGTGAAATAGGATAAGAACACTTTGATATGCAAAAAAGGAAATACAAGCATAAAATGTTACCATGATCAACATAATTGTTAATATTTTTATTAATGAACAAGTGCTAATAGAGTGAATATTGCTCAAATACCAAACAGTAACATTGAGCACAAGAGAAAGCAAACATTTGGAAAAGAATGGCTTTTCACTTCTAGTGCATCCGTGAGGCCTCCTGAACTCCCTAGTTCAGGGTTCTTAGTTCAAAACAGCACCTTACCTGCTTCTGCAGGTGCTGTTTTGAGCAGTGGAGTTCAGCCTATGCTGAGCAGGGTGGACCTTACATCTCTCTAAACAAGCTGTGGTTAGTCTGGCTTCCAGGCTGGGCATCCCAGAAGGGACATGGCAACAGAAATTCATTTCTCTCTCACCTGGGCAGGGGAAACGAGAGGTCTTCATCCCTATTCTAGAGCCAGCTATGAATCTGCTCTTTGGTTTTGTTTTTAATGATTTGTTTTGTTTTGTTTTACTCTCCTTCTCTAAGCCATAATCAAATGGTTTACTTTTTAAATTGTCGGTGCCATATATGGATGGTGTTTCTCTCTCCACAGAGTAAGTCTCTTAAAATATTTATTAAATAATTATGCTTGACACCCTCCTAACTCAGGATATCTAGAAGCTTTTGTCTGAGTTTCAGAAGAGATTAATTAGACAGCTGGCAATGGGATTTTCTTACTGAGAGGCTTCGTGCTCCTGATAATTCCGCTGCATGTTTTAGGGGGGAAAACTACAAATAAACATGAGGAGACTGAACCCAGGAACAGCCTATTCCCAATGCCATGTCCCATGTTTAGAGCCACTCTGGGATAATCAGCTGCTAGAAAACTGATAGTCCCACAACGTTATGTCACTTAACCAGGATAGGTATCTTGGAATGAAACTGATAACCAGAATGCTGCTTGATTTGCAAAAAAAAAAAAAAAAAAAAAAAATTAGAACACATAGAATTGGATAAATTTGAGAAACATTTCTCTTTCTTGGGTGATGCTAAAAAAGCACCAGCAAGTTCTTATTATTAAAGTAACTGTGTTTTCAGTCATTAAAATGTGACCCTTTCAAGGCAAAACACATAGATTAGTTTTCATCAGCCTGTGATACTCCAGTCAAAACTCCCTATTCACCCCAGTCGGCTCGATTGGATTTGGGGAATAAATAAACAAAAAAGAACCATATTTACTTCTGAAGAACCCCCTTGAGTTCTTATTTCCTCTAATTAGAGGTTTGCTGCAATTCGGTGGACATGCTTCCTCCAAGACTGATCCATTCATTTACCATCTTCTGGAGTGAGAGTTACAAGGTAAGCTTCATTCCAATGACATGATAGGATGTGAGGATATAAAGAGACCCAGAATGAGCATGTATGGCATATAATGTAGAAATTTTATTCTTCTATGAAACAAAGTATGTAGACTTTCAACATACCTTGGCTTAGAATTCAGAACCACGCCTCGTGTATGGAAGAACCAGCTATTTTCTTCTAACATCCCGAGCATAAAACCAGTAGTATAAAAGGTTTTGAATAAGAAAAATTAGAGAATGAAAGGAAAAGATATCTAAAGATAGTCACTGCAATTATTTCTTTCAAAATTATCTAGCTAAGTGACCTCTTTAAATAAAATTTATTTCCTGGAAAAGTTTCAGATTTTCAAAGAATATATGCCATGTATAACATTCTTAGGGAGAAAATATATGAGCACTTGAAGGAAATTAGAATAAATAGAGAAAAAAACTCTCTATTTGAGGCTTTTAAAAAAATTCCAACAGTACAAAAGTCATATAATGTAATATTGTGATACATTCCTGAATCTTCCCATCTCAAATTGGTAATAACCTAAATTCTGTGTTTGACCTCCAAAGGGAAGTGGCAGCCGCTCCGAAGATTTAAATTAATCAGTTTCACTACAGTTTTCAGTCCTTAACAATGCAAACCACACACATTCCTTTCTCTAATCCTCTCTGTGCTTATCACAGCACCTGACACACAGTAGGCACTTAATCCATATTAGTTGTGTTACTTGAAAAGTTTTGTAATTGCAAAGATGGTCTCGATATAGAGTCAAAGACTCGCTCCAACAAGAAGACTGAAATCTATTTCTAATTATAAAACAAAATTTCAGCTCAAGTTTGCATAAATTTGAAAAGGATTTTGATTTCCGATGAAAAGAGGATTGTTGTCACTATTTCTTAGGCAAATTAGAAGCCAAAAACATGTAAAGCAGTTCTTTAGGTATGTAAAATAATCCTTTCTAGAGTGAAAGGCTTCAGAATTACTTCTTTGTTTTGTTTTTTTGTTTGTTTATTTGAACCATATTTTCTGAAGCATGCCTTCTACTCCCAAGAAAGCAATCATCATTTGTCATTATGGAAATTTTCTCTTTTCCTCTTCCTCTTGCAATAACCTCTAATGCCCAACTCATGATTATTATTTCAAACACTATGTTGAATAGATAATAAAGATTAAAAATTAAAAATGGGTTTTTAGAAAGAAATATTGTTCGATTCCTGGTGCCTGCCCATGCAAACGTAAATAAATAAATAAATAGAAAGAAATATTTACCTCTTAATAAGGCTTGTGGGGTTTCCTTGGGTCCCTGGATTTTGTGGCATCTATTTTGGATGTATGAAAACATTTAAGTGTATCCTTACCCTCAACCAACCTACCTCTACAGGGTGACATAATAAGTAACCTTCGGATAAAAGTATTATTGCTGTATATGCCCTGATCAGCTGTGAATTCAGTTCTAGGGCATCTATATACATAGTAGGCGTGTGTAAAATGAAACAGTTACCCTTTAGAATTTGCTTGTAATATTAAAAACTGAAAATAATATCTTTTCTAACAATATTGTAATTTTATGTTTTGTTGGGAATTTTCATCCAATATTGACTGAAAATATCAATAGACTATCTCAGCATGTTATGCTGTACATTTATTTACTGTTGTCACTGATGTAATAAAATTACAGTACTTCATCAACCCATACTATCTTGTACTTAATTTACCTACAGTATCATTTCCAACATTATCTGGTTGATTCTGTGAAAATTTCAAAGACAATCCCCTAACCAGTGAAACTGGCAGTGGCCAGCAGCAAAGAAGGAGAAATAAGAGTTTGTATAATCCATAAACATGTGGTTCCAATTCAATGTGGTGTCAGGGCATATCCCTGTTCAAATATCTTCCACGTCCTGTTATCTTTCTTGTATTTGACACTCAATGTCATTGTTATTTGTGTTCTTGAAATTCCCAATAAAGATAGTATCACTGTCATCATCTTCATTAGATTATAATGCAAATAATGCAGGATGGCCATACAAAAGATATTACCTGCTTGGAAAGTATGACTGGAGCCTAGGAGTTTCCCCTTTGTGCACAGTAATATACCGGTATGGGATAGTACAGAGGATATTAATTCATTCTGCATCAGATCATTCATTCAGCAAATATTCACTTAATATCTACCATTCACCTTACAGCATATTTGGTCTTGGGGATAAACATAATCCCATGTGTAGAAAACTGATACTACAAATTATAGTACAATAGCAGAAGAAACTGAACTTAATAGACAAAACACCTCTTTACCTAAGTGATTCAGTGGCTTTGTTAAATAGGACACTCTAAAGAGGAAAAGTAGGCCAATTTATGGATAGGAGAGAAAACTGTATGTATATAGATCACACAGGTGAGAGACAAAGAGGGAAGTGCAATGAGAATTCTAGGTACTTATTTAGTTATTGTTGGAGGCTGACACATAGTAGATGCTTAATAAAATATCACATTACTTTTATTATTATAAGCATGGTGCAAGGGAGTAGAAAGTAAGAAAGAGCCTAAGCAGGTTCAGCAACAGCCTTTTAATCAAGATTAGTGTAGTCTGCTACACTAAAAAGGAGACTGGAAAATGATCCCTTCAAATTTCATATTAAAGACCTGATAAGGTCAAGATGACTTGGAAAAAAAAAGTTATAGACTGAAGCCTTTAGCTGAGGTTTAGTTTCTACCAAAGAATATGTAGAATTAGATATTTTACTCATCTCTAATATTTTCCTTTTATGATTACAAACCACATCTGGGATTCTTGCTTTTGATTCCTGATAAGAAGAAAAGGTTTAGATGAGTTTGTTACATCCTAGAACAACAGACAAGCTTTTTTATGGGGATGGCCAGGCAAGACACCATATCTAGTTACCTTTGTAGGATAAATTAGTGGACTCACTTCTCCGACTCCCAAAATAGAAGCCCTTGCCTTTTATCTAATGCCTGAATTTCTCTTCTAATATCCGAAATTCCCAAATATCATTTCTAGCCACACTGACTTGACACCAACTCTCTGGTTTGTACCTCTATTCCTACTCCTCAACCTCTAATCATTTGTCTCTTCAGCCCTCGTGTTGCTCACCATCTGCCAGAGCCCTGCACACCTGTCCTCCCCACTCGAGGGCCTGTGCACATTCACATTCACACCACTTCTGCCTTTAGTCTTGTCTGCCTCTAGTCTGGGTACCATAATCCATTACTTAGATCATTTTGTTACCACTTACTTCAGCATACTTGTTCTCTCACCTTTCCATCTCCCCAACTCTGGCTTGGATCAACTTTAGTCCTGATTAAAGCAATCTCAGCTTTCCCCAGTCTTTATTCACACTTCAGAATAGCAGGAGAAATATTTATCTTTTATTTTTTTGGCATGGGCAGGCTCTGGGAATTGAACCCAGGTCTCCGGCACAGCAGGTGAGAATTCTGCCACTGAGCCACCAGTGCCCAGCCCAGCAGGAGAAATATATACATCTGTGATCATTGGTGTTACAATAAAGTCACTCTGCAGCCTACACTAGAACTTTCTGCATTTCAGATTTTCTAAATTTTTCAAAATTTCCCCCTCCCCACCCCTTTTCCTCCTTCTTCCTCTTCTGCTCTGAATGAATGATGGATTTTATTTAGTCATCCATATTTACAGTGGAAACTCTGGGAATTCAAAATGAACTGCCTTGCCTGTGTGCTATATATACCAGGGAAAAAGTTTCAATTTTGTGTTCTACATTGTTCTGCTGTGCTTTATCCAAATGAATCTAGATGCTAGCCACTATTAGTTTCACACAGATTATCTTACCCACAATTTACTTGGGAAGACCCAAGATTCTGTAGTGGAACACTCATCTTTTTTTGTTTGTTTGTATGTTCTTAATGGATTTTCCATATTGTCTTAGGCAGAATTCTTCACTGAGTTCTAATGACAATATGCTTGCAACTTAACTCTTCTCCAATTCACACACTAGTCGGACTTGGGTCTTCTGGAAAGAGTTCAGTGAAGACAAAGAGAAAAAGGATTATAATCTCCTTTTTATTTTTTTTGAGTGCTCAGATTCTGAGCTCTCTTGGATGAACCTTTAGGTCTGAGTTTATTTCCCAATCCAGAAACTAGCTGAGAAATTCCTGACTCAACTCAAACGGCTTTCTGCCACCAGGCTTCAAATCATTGCACATTGTTCATGAACTTCTTGTCTGAGCAATCAGAGAAAACGCCAAAGTCTCAAGAAAAACCAACACATCTCAGTGCTAGAGAGAGGAAAGGGTCATTCAGAAATTCTAATGTGTTCCCACCTTCAAGAACAATTTTTAAAGTTGATTTCCCTATTTCTCTTCCCAGTGATTCCTTGCTGGTAATCACCTACAGTTCCACCAATTTGCAAAGCTCTTTCTGAACTTTGGTGTTTGCTATGCCTTCCTCCTGAAATGTTCTTTCCTTCTACCTTTATTTCCTTCCTTCTGAACTTTCTGTCTTGATAACTCTTATTCTCATGTATATTAACAAACTCTTTTCTCCCTGGACTTTTATTTTGATTTCATATTTGATACACAGTTTATCTAATTCAATATACTTTATATTTGAAAATCCTTTATTGATCAACCTCATACTTCTCTGCAAAAGAAAAGAAAAGAAATATATGCTATTTTAATGTTCTTGAAAAATTAATGTAACCATATGTTCTAGGTGTTAAAATTTTTTCTAGATGAAGTTATTGTGATAATTGTCAGAAGTATACAATTGACCAAAATGATATATATGTTGTATTTTATTACATTTTGATAAATAATTATTTCATATAAAAAGTAAAATTATATTGAAATTTTACCTCTCAATGAGCTAAATAGGGCTGTTATAGTAATTTTGTTCAATTAGTTCATGTATCTAGGAATGATTATTAATTTCTCTAGAACTAGTCAGAATTCACCAGCAATTTTTTCCTGGTTTTAGTTTATAGCCTAAGTCATGATAAACCTTGTTCATGTAAATAAGCAGAAGGGGATGGAGTTTTGTTGTCAGTGTCTTTTGGTTCTTGGAATTCCTTTTGACTTATATACAAAAATCATATGGTGGCCTATCACTAAAATTTATTTTTAATAATCTATACTCCAACAATTCAATTCATCCTCAACTTTGTTGAAAGCAAATCACCACCTGATTTGCAAAAGAATTTCGTAGTCACCAAGAGTTATTCACTTTCTTAGCTCAGAAACCACTACTTTGAATTGTCCCTTTGTTTGTGGCCCTGGAGTTTGTAATACCCTCGGGCAATACATCTGAATAAGCCTTTCTTTTACAAGTTAGGAAAGGGACCAGTGTAAGAGAGTGCACAGGAAAGACAACCTGCAAGGAAGATCAATTTCAGGACAGTTAACATAGGAATGCTGAGGATCTGGAAATTCCTATCTCAAACTCTACTAAGTTTGCAAACTCTTCAGAAAAACATCATCCCCAAGAAGTTTGAGAACCCCATCAAAAAGACTGTTGTACATATCGTACTCTAGATCTGCTCCAAATATACATCTTACCACCCTGCATCATATATAATCTCATAGTTTTGTCTTCACTAGAAGGTACATTCCTTGAAGATGAGGACTTCATATTTCCCCCTAGCTCTGGCTTCCAAGGTATGACCCAAAGGAAGTGCTTAATTCATGTTTGTGGGAAGAATGAAATGAAAGAATGAGTAAAGAATTGACCAAGAAATTAACTTAATTGGTTTACTCTCTACCTTGAGCTTTCTGACTAAAAGAATATATGAATTTTCTAATTCATTATAAGTCAAGTTACTACTTCACTTGCAGAATGCTAAATTGAGGTAGGAACAAGGGAACAGAGGAATCCTGACTGGGGACATAGATTAAAAAGTGGAAGTTAAAGGACAAATATGGCAGTTCCATAATTGGATTTACAGCATACCCTGGAGTTGATGAGGGGGTTGAAAAGACCGAGGGTTTACTGGCGTTCTGGGGTACTGGATTACGAGTACCAGGAAACCCTTAATTTGGTATTTTCTGAGATGTGTCAGGAAGATAGGAATTTCCAATTAAAAGGTAAAAATGATACACACAAATTGAAGGCAGTTTCCCATCTGAAACTACAAATTCAGTGCATTAAAATCCACCCCTTTCTCTGCCTCCAGATCATTTCTTTCAAGGTGAGTCTATTCTCTTATAGCTTCAAGGCTGATCTCTGGGGCTGATAAGGTCCTAGTTGGATTTCCACTGCAGTAGAATCAAGTAGAGGACCTTGTAAAATTAACGTTTCTCTGTTGCTTTGAAGATAAGTACTTGGCTGACCCCCAAAGTGCAAAGCTGACTGTGAAGTTCACCTTCTTTCCATATTCCAATGTTGAAAGAGGGCTGAAATGGTGAATAATTCATCTTGCAGTGATAAGGAATGTAAGCTTGTTGGTAAGAGCTCTGTGATGCTATCACCATCCGTTCTCTTCGTGGAAATTTATCAAAGGGCTTCTTTTTATGTCTAGTCCACTTAGGAAGCAAACAAAAGAAGACAAAGGGAGGTCAGAGTGCAAAGATTCAATTGTTATAACAATTTTGGAAGTCTGATATTATTTCATTTGGGGTATTAATTATATCCCAAATGCAAGGTTCTCTGTATGGAATTTATTTATTTTCATAATTTGGTGAGTTAGTAGAAATACCATGATTCATTGTGGACCAAGGAAAGTCATTATTGTTGTATTAATAAGCCATTCCACACAGGTGCTCTGGCCTTTAGTGGACATGAAATTTTGAAACTTTCATTCCACAAACATCTTCAATCCCTCCTTTCTTCTTTAGAGGTATATTTGCCCTATTGATAATCCCTGATAGGAAAAAAACACAAAAATTTTCAGTAAATTAGTAAAAAGTTATTATTACAAAAGTATAGCCTGTCAAAAACATGGACTCTGATCACAGGCTTGATAAATCTCCCATGGCAGCATTGCTTGGAGCAAGGGGAATCCGAGAAGAGTAGGTAACCCAGGGGAGGGAAATTAGCTGTTACTCTATGAATCTAGGATTGCTTAGAAACTGGCAACAGAAGGTTATCATTTCAAAGAACATTTACATTTAACAGTGGTCAAAGTCTTAAGTTAAACTAAGAAAAGAATTCTGATGATATTTTAAGCTTCTGCATCTAAGTAGGAAGATTTTTTTTTGTGTGTTTCAGATGCATTTTGTACACCATGTAAAATAACTAATATACTTTTCTATCAGAGCCTAAGCTGGCCTTCCTGGTATCATTTATTCATTCATACAACGAATAATCCTTTTGAGTCTAGTATGTGAAAGATGCCATATGGAAACTATTGCAATAGATAACAAATAAGACATGTTCCCTCTTCAGAGATCAGGGAGAATAAAATTCATCAAAATTGTTGCTAAAATGCAAAATTAACTGGGAGAATGATGCGACACTTAGGCCATACCTGATTTGCCAAGGAAAGTTTTACTTAAGATGCTACATTTAACTTTGTGGTAGTGAAAAAAAGGCATATAGAAATGCATTGAAAACACAAATAACAGTATGCTTTAAGACAATGAGAAGTATATTATACGAATTGCATGTGTTTTTAATTTGCTTAACTGTAAAGTATGAGTAAAACAAAAGGCCAAATATTGGCCGAGTCAAAAAAATTAGGTGGAGTGCATATCAAGATTGTATGCTGTGCAAAGAATTTAAATTTATTCTGTAAGTGATAGAAAGTCAAGAGAACAATGAGCTGAAACGTGGCCTAGTCAATCACCCCATCTCTTTCAGGCAACCCTTGCTCTATTTCCAGGTACTTCCATCTTATATACAAGGTCTGGTTGCTTTTAGTTAGCACTTCTGTATCCTAGTTGGGCTCATTTCAATGTTTGATAAATAAGTGATATATATAGGACATGTATATAGTACCTTCATTTTGTATATGGAAAAGTTCACCAGTAGGGTGGGATGGAACACCCAAGCCATGATATCCTGAATCCGTGGCAGAATTTTATGGATATCAGAAGAGTTCTAGGTAGGAAGTAGGAAAATGTCACAAAGAGGAGAATGGAAATGCACTGGCATTAAGTCTGAATATTTCGTAGTTTCATCAGAGAAAATTATTGCTAAAAACTTTCCCTTTCTTCTTTTTTTTTCTTTGTCTTGACTCAGGACCTACTCCCCATTTAAATAATTTTCAAATAAAGATTTTAGGAATATGTATAAACATTGATCAGTGTTCATAAAGGATAACTTATAGCTGAGCCATTTCGAATCCATACGGTGCTCTTTAAAAGATTTCTAGTACACTTCCTGTTCTTTTATCTGCATGTCTTTCCTGCCTACATGGACTCACCCTTGAACATTTTGATCTTACTTTTTTCACTCATAAGTACTAGTCACATGAACTGCTTCCGAATCTTTAATCTCTCCTTATCCCTTCCGTGACATTCAACCATTATTTTGACTTCCATCTCCAAGTCTCTTTAGTTTTAGCTTACACTGAAGCTGTGAGTCCTACTTTCCATGGAAAGCATTAAGAATTATTCATATCAGTTGTAAAGGGTCCATTTCAAATCTTAACATGTCTAGAAATACCCCATTAATGGAATCTGTTGTATTATTATTATTTTCTTTTTTAGTAGTTTAGACAACCATTGATTTATGGCCCTCTGACAGGAATGCCTATATCAGTAAAAGCATTTTATGTTTCAAGTAATAGAAAAAAAAACAAGTCAAGTTGATTTAAACAATAAAGGGGATTTATTGCCCCATATCCCTCAGAAGATCAGAGGTAAGGACAGCTTCAGAGTTTGATTCAGCAGCTCAAAGACCTCAAGGAGCCTATTTCTTCCCATCTTTCTGTTCTATAGTTTCTAGTTTATTTTCATGATGGCAGAATGGCTGCGGCAGTTTCATACTTCATATCTCCACACCACACTGCCTAGAAGAAGGACTGATTGGCTTTGGAGAACAAGTGGACATATCGCTAGAGCATAGATCTTGTCTAGTTGGCATCTATGGGTCAGTGGGCTTTTGCCTCCTAGCAAAATGCTGCAAAGCTCTACCCATCTCTGAGGCCTTTACTTTAAAGGCTTCTTTTATATTGATCATGGCCTCCACCTTCAGATGATCCACAGTGACAGATTCTAGTGGGGAGATACTGATAATTTGCTCTTGCCCCCAGGCTGTGTCTTCAAAAGTGGCTCAGTTGCTCTCCTTTCAGTTACTGAATATCTATAGGAGACCTTTGAAAAAGACCTCTGTGCCAAGCTTGGCTAGTGCCATGATTGTGCTAGATTGGCTATGCCCTAACTATCTTTATGCAAATATTTATGTGAGGGAAGAGAGTTTGACTTTTCCACTATTTCCTCTTCAGATGTATTTGGCTCAGTTTGCAGGCAGAAAGTTTCTCTTTAACTGTGATCTCTATTTTTCTTTTCTTTGCTTTGCTTAAAAACAGCCAATAGCAGGCTAAACTTGTATCTTTCTTTTGAAAGTGGCAAGAATTGCAATATATTTCTTCTTTTTCCTAGTATAAAGAACTGAGTTGAAATGTACAATAAGCTGTGGTTCGAAAACTTTTTATTACCATGTGAATATTTCAAATATCCCAGCCTTGATTATTGAGGTCTTCTCTCTACTCCACTATATATTTTTTGTCTAGCTAATTCCACATTTGGGAGCTAGTTATTTGTAATACCTCATGTATGATACTTGTTTTTTGTTGTTTTTGATGTTTGTTCAGTTTGATTAAGATTACTGGTTGTTAGGAACAAAAAAAGAAATTATAAGATACTGGGTAGCTTATAGAATCAGAGGGAATACTGGAGAACCAAGTTCACAAATGTGGGAAGGAATTAAAGTCGCTTAGACAATAAAATTGTAGCCAGTATGATGACACAGGGAGAGTCTTAATGGTGGCACTGGTGCCCCCCTCCCCGAGCCACCATTGCTGCTACCAGGTCCATGAAGGATTGGACTCCTGCTAGATTCTCAGCTCTGTGGATGCCACCAGACCCCTGAAGTCTCCAACACTGTGAAATCTTCCAGTTGCCTTAATTTTTTTTTATTAATAGTTATTGGATTGTATAACATATATACAGTGAACAAATCTTAAGTGTGAAGCTCAAGGAATTTTTGCAAATCTGTTCACTTGTGTAAAATCCGGACCAAAATCCAGATTTTGAAAATTCCCAGTACTCTAGAAGCCTCTTTCAATACTCTCTCTTCACTACTATTTTGATCTTGACTTTTACTATCTTAGATTAGCTTTATTTTTCTTTCTGTTCTTATTCTTTATATAAAAAAATCATATATATGCATTCTTTTTGGGTCTGGCTCATTTTTTTGTCAACATCATCTGTGAGATTCATCCATGTTGTATATATCAAAGTTTTGCACTTTTTCATTGCTATCTGTATAATATTTCATTGTATTAACCTAGCAGGCTTTATTAAGTTTTCTGTTGAAGGAGTATCCTTGCTCCACCCCCACCCCTTGTCTGGGGTTATTCTGAATTAAACTGCTATGGACTTTCTTCTACCTATATTTTGATGTACATTTATAATATAGCTGAGAATTAATTTCTAGATCATAGGTAATGTAGATGTTCAGTATTATTAATAACTGCCAAGAGTTTTCTAAATAGTCATAGAAATTTGTATTCTTATCAGCAGTATAATATGAGTGTTCAGGGTGTTTCATATCCTTTTCAAAACTTGATGCTAGATTTTTGTCTTTTAAATTGTAGACATTGGTGTGGAAATGTAATGGTCGCTCACTGCGGTTTTAACTCATAATTCCTTGAGAGGTTACAAAGCCTTGTCCTTTTTATGTGCTTATTACATTTTAATATCCTCTTTTGTGAAATTTCTCTTTATGTTTTCTGATCGATTTTAGAATATTGTCTTTTTTAATTCACAGGAGCCCTTTATATATTTTTATATGAATCGATTGTCAGATTGTATATGAATCTAATGTCAGATAATTCTATTGTGCACTGCAATTGTCTTCTTCCATTCTGTATCTTGTGTTTTTAATCTCCTAAGAAGTTCTTTGGATTAACAGAAATTTGTTAATTTAATTAAGTCTAATTCATTACTTTCATTCTTAGGTTGGGTTAGGACTTTTTTTCTTTCATTTTCCTTTTTTCCATGTAAAACTTAAAAGAATATAATTCCTTACCACTGGCTATGGAGACATCATCTTATATTATAGTTTACATTTGTATTGCCTTTTATATTTAGATAATGACCCATCTGGAATTTATTTATTTTTTAATGGTTCTTTTTTTTTTGGATTGTGAAATATCACACATATACAAAAAAGCAATAAATTTCCAAGTGCATTTTAACAAGTAGTTATAGAACAGATTGCAGAGTTTGGTATGGGTTACAGTTTCATGTTTTTTTTGTTTTTTCTTTTAACTTCTCCAAAACACTGGAGACCAATGGAAATATCAATACAATCACTCATCAGTCATGCTCATCTGTTAAATCCTATCTTCTCTGTTATACCCCTCTTTCTCTTCAAATAACATATACACATAAAAGAAATAAATTTCAAAGTACATGGCAACAATTTAGTTGTAGAACAGTTTTCATAGTTTGCTATGGTTTACAATTTGAAATTGATTTTTACATATGCTGTGAGACAGGTTCATTTTCCCCATATGGATATTCAGTTGATCTTATAGTATTATTTTAAAGACTGTCCATTTCTCCCTGCACTATAGTAGCATCTATTCTATTTTAAAAATTGGCTATGTATGTGTGCTTCTGAAACCTTAATTATGTTCTATTAGTCTATGTGATTTTCCTTGAATTGATACCAGAGTATATTTACTATTATAAGTTTATAATAGTTCTTGATCTGGCAAATGTAAGTTCTCCAGCTTTGTTCTCCCTAAAGATTGTCCTTCCTACTCCTAACTTTCCACTTTTCCATGTGAAATTGAAAAATACCTTGTCAATTATCACAAAAATAACCTTCAAGAATTATGAATAGCATTGTTTTAATTATAACTAGATTTTAGAGTTGATATTTTTCACAAAATTGAGTCTTCCACTCCAGGAAAACCATGTATGTCTCCTTTTATTGAGAATGTCTTTCATTTTTCCCATTACAGCATATACTTTTCTTCCTAGGTATAATACTGATGATTTTGGCCTGTTGCAAATGGTATTTTAAAATATGCCCTGTATAATTGTTTGCTCAATGTAGTTATTAATTCTATTAGTCTATGTGTATTCATCATCTGCAAATGAGGAAATTGTTTCTTCTTTTTAAATTTGTATGTTTTTCTTTGCCTTTATTAATTCATTGCATGGACTAGCATCACTAATGCAATATTGAAAAGAAGTAGATGGGGGTATAATTGTTTCAGTTCTGATTTCTAACCAGAGAAAGAATTCAATATTTTACCACTAAATATGATGTTACCCATAATTTTATATATGTATTTTTATTATTATTATTACTATTCCTTCCTGTTTCTAGCTTGCAAGAATTTTTTAAATTATAAATGGATGTTGAGTTTTGTCAAATGTCTTTTCCCATTTGTTGTATTGATTTCATTAATATAATAAATTATTTTGACTGATTTTAATGCTAAACCATCTTTGCATTCCTGGAGTAAATTGCATATAACAGTATGGGAACTACTCTTGTTTTTTTTCACTAAATTCCAAAAGAAGGGTATTAATTCTTCCTTAAATGTTTGGAAAAATTCCTCAGTAAAGTCCATCTGGGCCTCCAGGTTTCTCTGTGAGAAGGTTTTAAATGATGTGTTCTAATAAATATAGGACATTTATATATTCTATTTCTTCTTATGCCCTCACTGGTAGGTTGTATTTTTCAAGCATTTTGCCAATTCCATCCAAGTATCAAATTTCTGTTAACGTACCTTTTTTTTTTTTTTTTCACATGGGCAGGTACCGGGAATCTAACCTGGGTCTCTGGCATGGCAGGTGAGAATTCTGCTACTGAGCCACCATCACACGGCTCCATCTAAGTATCAAATTTATTGGCATAAAATTGTTTATAATGTTTTTCTGTAGGCTCTGTAGTGATAGTCTTTGTATTTTTAAAAATTTCAGTTAGTGTTAAATTGCATTTTTTTCTCCTTTTGTACTGATTAGTATTGCTAGACTATCAATTTATTAAGATTTTCAAATGATCAAATTTTGGCTTTATTAGTTTTCTTTATGTTTGTACTTATTTACCTGATTTCATCTATTATTTATGCATTTATTTCTCTCCTTCCAGTTTGCTAACTTTTTCTAACTTCATAAGATGGAAGATTAAATAAATGATTTTCAATCTTTTTTTTCTTATATTTAAGGCTATAAATTTCCATGAAATCAAGGTTTAACTTTATTTATAAAGAGTCGTTATACTGAATTTTCTTTAACATTTAGGTCAAAATATATTCTAATTTGAACTGTGATTTCTTCTTTGACTAATAAGTCATTTAAAAGTCTAGTTCTTTATTTCCAAACATATGGGAATTTTCTAGTTATCTTTTTTGTTGTTTATTTGTAGTTTAATTACACTGTAGCAAAAGAACATTTCATGATATAAATTATTCAACATTTGTAAAGTCTTGCTTTATGGCCTTGCATTATGGTCTATTTTAGAAAATATTCCATATGTGCTTGAAAAGAATGTGTATTTTGCAGTTTTTGTGCGTCATGTGTGGTTGATTGTGTGTCTGTGTGTGTGTGCTGTGTATGTGGCCAATTTTGTAATCCTGTCACTCAAATCTTCTTACCCTTACTGATTTCCTTTGTATGCTTGTTCTCTCAGTTACTGAAAGGGGTGCAGTAAAATCTCCAACTATGTCTGTGATATGTCTATTTCTACTTTAGTTCTGTCAGGTTTTTGTTTCATATATTTCAAAATGTATCTCTCTTACTTTTAGGATGCAGAAAGCTGTAAAGAAAATCACTCTTATCCTAGTAATGAATAGAAGCCAGATAAAATACAAAATTATAACTTCCCCTAAGCCCAGTGAAGTACTGAGCTGGCAAGGCAATCAAGTGACCTAAAATTTTAAGAGGAAGAAGACGCTCCAAGGAGATCTGGGACATACGATCTGTTTCACCTAAGAATGATCAAGGGAGGAAGAGGCTCATCAGGAGCCAAAAATAAGCTGGTAAAATCACTTTAAAAATGAACAATTTCCCTAAGGTCAAATGTGGGCCAGCAAGTCAATCTGAAATTGCCAGGGACAGCCAACAAAAGGGAAAACTACACTCACTTACAAGCTTTTTCCCAGGGGCCTCTTCCAGGTGCCCCAGTGCAAGATTGGGACACAGTCAGAGACCAGAGGGAGCCCCACAGGGGGTGTGAGAGAGGATGGCAGCTCACACACCTGTAGGCTTCCTACCCTTCTCTCTCATGAAGTGAAGCCAAAGCCATGGCCATAGCTATGGAGGAGGAGCAGTAAAGCCACCCCACTCACGGGGCATGGATGAGGGAAGTTGCCTCTCATAGAAGGAAGGGTAAGAGAAAACTAGCTACACCAGAGACAGGATCAGGAAGCCTTAGACTAAAGCTTCTACTGTGAATTGGGTCTTTCTCCTGGTGGAGAATGGGGAGAGACAAGGATGCAGGCCTCCTCAGGTTCAAGGCAGCTTGGTTGCCACTGGGACGTAGAGCAGGCAGGCTGAAAAATCTCAACCTTGAAGCCAGGTGAATAGGGCCTTAAGGAAATTGATACTGGGCCAGAACAACTGAGAAGACCCCTAATCCCCACAGGTGCCAGCCGGGCTTCTAGTCTGTAGGGGTCAGATGGCTAAGCAGCTGTCCCATTAAGTTCCATGCTGGGAAATGTTTTTCTCCACGGGTTCCCTGGTTCATTTTCAGAGGCTTAGCAGCCAAAAGAGAAATAAGCATTTACTATAATCTCTTTTCATCAGTTTGTTTTCTTTTATTCTTAAAACTTTTACTTTGAAATAATTTCAAATTTTCAGGATAGTTGCAAAATAATACAAAACTCATACAGAGAACTCGAACACATTCTGACCCAGCTCCACTGATTTTTTTAGCATTTCGCCACCTCAGCCACAATTTGCCATATTGTTATTTTTTTCTCTATGTCTTTTTTGGTTTCTTAGGCTGTTCCAGCAAAGATCATGACACAGGTTGGGTTAAACAATGGAAATTTGCTAACTTACAGATTTGAAGCCATGAAAATGTCCAAATCATGAAGACATTATCAAGGTGGTGCTTTCTTTCTGAAAAATGACTGTCACGATCCTTGGCTCCCTTGCCACATGGCAAGGCACGTGGCAGTATCTGCTGGTCTCTCCCTTCTCTTCTGGATCTTGTTGATTTTAGCCTCTTGCTTCCATGGCATTTGTGATCTCTCTCTCTCTCCCTCCCTCCCTTCCTATTCATTCTATTTATGAAAGACTCCAATGATAAGATTAAGACCCATCCTGAATGAAGTGGGTCACATGTTAACTGAAATCGCCTCATCAAAAGGTCCTATTTACAATGGATTTACACCCACAGGAATGGATTAAATTTAAGAACATATTTTTCTGGTGTACATATAGCATACATACAGCTAGCTTCAAAACACACTATTTATGTCTATCTATCTGTGTATCTATTTATCTATCTATTTTCTAACAGTTGAGAGTAGGTTGTATAAAATGCTTATTTATCACCCGTGATTCAGCCGAAGTGTCACTTCCTCACTGAAGTTCTCTATTCATCTAGAAGAAGACTGTCTTCTTTTAGTGCTAAGTCTAAGGTGTATTTTTCTCTTAGCTTGGTTATCCTTGAGCTAAGACTGACATTTGCATCTCAAAGATAGGAATTTCATATCATTGGCCTTTGAAGAACTGACTTACTACAGAAACTGGCATACATTGGTGCTGTCATCTATCTATTTATGAATCTATGAACTGAAGGAATGAACAAATCCATAGCTGTGTAACTTGGCAATGTTCCTAATATCTCAGTTTTTTAGAAGAGTAATACTCATCATAACCCTCTCTCTTTTTTTTATATCCCAGGTGTTAGTAGCTTTCATAGACCTGTGGGTCTTCATCCCACATCTGGAATTCTGATTTTAAGTCCTAGTTATCATCCATTTTATTTTTCTTGTTGACCATTGTGAATTCCCATCAGTCCTGAGGTTGCTAACAAGCTAATTTGGGCTCCCTGTGTCCTTGGTGACCCATCTACAGACATGTTTTTAATTTGTTTCTATCAATTGTAAATGATACCAGTGTAAACAGAACTCTAGAAAGAGGGCGGGTATATGAGAGAGGAGAGCTAAAACAAGTGGTCAAGGAGTGTGTTCTGGGGTAAAGAGGGAGAAAAATGGACAGGCAACTAGATACCAATCTTTCCCAGTTTCTGAAGTAAACATAGACACAGTTTTTATCTCCTTCTGACGAGGAGATCTTTACACAGAGACATATACTTTTTATGCTCTCTCTAAGAGGTAGCTAGCAAGTCTAGGCTGGAAAAGAGCCTGAGGACAGGCAGAGTGGGGCAGGGGTTGGTGTGCTGCTAGCCTCAGGTTCTGGGCTGGTTGTAACCTTTCCTCTCCATCAGACTGGGAGAGACCACTGCCATGAATATATTCTAGCTGGGGTGAAAGTGATACCTCTGGCCCAAACAAATAATATTGCATTAGGCAAGTTTGGAGAAAGGTCCTTAGAGCTGCTTCTTATGAGGTCAGCTGGGCATAGTCTGACTTACAGCTGCCAAGAAAGTGGGACCTACCATTTTATTTCATCAGGATTGAGGAGGTATGAGAATCGAGCTGCCTAAAAAGATCAGATGTGGTCTATGCTCTCCTGGCTAAAGAATAAAAAATAAGATTTGAATCCGTTAGAAACTCATGGCACTCATATTTCACAGGTAGCTTTGCTATCTAAGCTCACATGTTGTATTAGTTGAAATGGTTTAGCTAAATTTATATTTAAAGTTCACAGGCTTTAACTGAAGAAGACAGCATGGAAACACACAAAGTATCATCATTAAATAATATTTTCTTGGAAATAACTACATTCTGGGGAAATCGTCCCAGGGATTCCTTACCATGGCAACAGGGAGTGTTGAGGTGGATGAATTTGAGAATGGCATGCATGAAGCTGTTGATATTTACATTTATGTGTGCATGTTTCTCTTCCTCCTCCCTTAAAACAGGTATTTTTGTGGGTTCACTTTAAATTAATTCCAGATGGGTTCATAAGGAAAAATATATGACATATCGCTTTACAAATCTTAATGAAAAAATGTTATATTCATCAAACAATATTATGAATCCTATTTCATCCCCCTGTACAGCCCTTTACTCTCCTGGGATAGCTGAAATGAACATAATAAGAAACTTGCATTGGTTATAATTATTGTTCTGCTATCGCTTCCAGTGCTCAAGTTGCCTTTATCCCCCTTCCTCTTAAGAAGACTAACAAGCAAACATTAAGCAAAGAGAATTGAAATGCCACAGGCAAGTGTACTCTTTTTTTCTTGTATCACTGACCTTTCCCTTTGAGATAAAACATCCACATGATTATTCCCTTCAGTTTGAATTTTTAACTGCACCAAGCCTTTGCCTTCCTCAGAAATTCTCCTCTAAAGTACTTCTGCATGATTGATTTGGTTTTGTCTCTCATAATCTTAACCCTCCACTGTCCTACTCTTTCTTTGTCCTTAACATCTGGCACTATTATGATCTCTTAGACTTTAAAAAAAATGGAGCTCGCAATCCACAGTTCATCAAATAAATCTAAAATATACTCTCCACGGGTATTCCACAAATAGAAATATTGCAAATCCTTCCTCCACTCCTTCCTTCAGACCAAGGCTTTTGCATGTTTCAGATTTCCATTGCATGACACTGTGCGTGTTTGTGTGCATGTATGTGTGTCTGACTTTGAAGATCTATAGTTCTTTTCAAAATTCAGGGTCTTTGGGCCTCTTACCTGTCCAGAAGGCTATGCTATTGGAATTAATATTAGCCATCAAAGCTTGCTGAATTCCATTGACAGTAGATATTGTATAGTTAGCTTTGTTTAAATGCTTATCACCCAAACTGTCTTTTGGTTTTCAGAGGCCTTCTATCTGTATGAATTAAGAAGCTATTTTATTAAAAAAACAAAAGTAGCTGATCTTCAATGGTTAAATTTTACTTCACTGAAAAGGCTGAATTGGATCACCTGTTTACCTTTTGAATGGCCACAGCGGATTGAGCAATGTTACCTGCAATGTAACAAAATTTAGAACTAAAAATAGTCCATTACTTTCAAAACAGAGTAATTCGTTTACAACATGGCAATCAGGAAAGCAGCCCCATATGGATGTGTCAAATTGGCAATACTTTAAAAGGTTATTAGAGATTCCCATGTCCACGGGGAAGCAAGGATAGGGCATTACCATTAAGCACTAATTCAGTTGCTTACTCATTCATTCAGTTCCTTATTCATTCAATTCAGCTTAAAATACTTCCTGTGAGCCTATAGAAGACAACTTACTGTGGAAAGTACCAATAGTCAAGGCAAAAAAGAAAAAAAAAAAGTAAGAGGATAAAAGGAAAGCAGAAGAAAGAGACAAAAGAAGACATAGGATGGAAGTTATTTGTTGAGTGAGCATATCTTGCTGCTGTTGTCATAATTTCAACACTACTTTGTGCCAGACATGGTTCTTTGTAATTTTTACCCCACCAGGTTATTTAAATAGTTTTTAAGCATTTTAAGCAGATATTATTATCACCACAGAAAGAAGGTGAAATTGGGTGCCATAGAGGTTACATGACTAGGATGTGAGTCAGGATTTTAACCCTGGCTTCTTAACCCACATGTTGTCAGACTAGACACTGCACAGTGGGCAGCCCCCTCATCCTCCTTCCCATGTCAAACAAATGATAAGCACCAACTTCCATCAACTTTGCATGTGATAGTTGAGATTTATTCTTTTAATCTGTTTTGTTGCTGTTGAAAGTAGCCTAAGAACACTTGGCATCATGTGTTTTAGGAGGGGATAAAAACCACCAGAAAAGTAAGAGAGGGGGATGAAAGATAAATTTTGCAAACTCCTCAATTTTGACCAGAGTCAGTTAGAATAAAACACCTCCTCTCACTCGCCTTCTTTTCCTCTACAATATCTACCTCTGGATCTCCTTTGTATTGGTGAAGCATCCCTTCTCCCAAACACTCATTTTATTCAACAAACACTTATGGAATGTCTAATACATGCCAGGCATGGTGTACATTTACTCTTGCAGGACATTTCAAGTTAGATTAATGCTCAGGCAACTTCAAAATCAAGGCAACCAGCTGACTCTGGATTAATATAGTAGTACATAGAGAAGAAGTTATGGAAGTTGATAGAATGATGTTCTAGTTTGCTAGCTGCTGGAATGCAATATACCAGAAACGGGATGGCTTTTAAAAGGGGAATTTAGTAAGTTTCTAGTTTACAGTTCTAAGGCCAAGAAAATGTCCCAATTAAAACAAATCTATAGAAATTCCAATCTAAGGCATCCAGGGGAAGATACCTTGGTTCAAGAAGGCCAGTGAAGTTCAGGGTTTGTCTCTCAAGTGAGAAGGCACATGGCAAACACAGTCAGGGCTTCTCTCTCAGCTGGAAGGGCACATGATGAACACAGCATCATCTGTTAGCTTTCTCTCCTGGCTTCCTGTTTCATGAAGCTTCCCGGAAGGCATTTCCCTTCTTCATCTCCAAAGGTTGCTGGCTTGTGGACTCTCTGCTTCGTGGTGCTGCAGCATTCTCTGCTTACTCCAATCTCTAGCTTTCTCCAAAATGCTTCCTCTTTTATAGGATTCCAGTAAACTAATCAAGACCCACCCAAATGGGTGGAGACACACCTCAACCTAATCCAGCTTAACAACCACTCTTGATTAAATCACATCTCCAGGGAGATGACTTAATTACAGTTTCAAACATACAGTACTGAATAGGGATTAGAAGATGTGGCTGCCTTTACAAAATAGGATTAGGATTAAACTATGGCTTTTCTAGGGTACATACATCATTTCAACCAGCACAAATGAAAACCCAGATTTCTAACACCTTTCTGACTCTGATCAAAATGCAAACTCTGCCTCAAATGGTAAGAATATGATTTTCAAATGAAAACCAGGAGCAAGGTCTGTTAGGGTTTTGTTTTGCAGTTACCTTTCTGCATGTTCGTACACAGGGGTTAGTGACATTATAGTGCTTGCCTTAGTTTCCTAGATCAGTTGTTGCAAAGTTGTGACTAAACTATGGCTAAAAACAAAAGAAATTTATTTTCTGACTGTTCTGGAGGCTTGCAGTCCAAAATCAAGGGACCATCAGGGTCGTGCTTCAATAAAACCTGTGGAGGACAATCCTTCATCGCCTCTTTTAGCTTCTGGTGTTTGCTGGGAATCCTATGAGTTCCTTGGCTAGCAGATGCATCACTCCAATCTCTGCCTTCTTCACCTTTACATGGCCCTCTTCCAGTGTCCATTTGTGCCTGTGCCCACATTTCCTTCTCCTTATAATGACACCAATCATTTGATTAGGGTCCCCCTGAGCCATTTGGCCCCGTATTAACTAGTCACATCTTCAAAGACCCTATTTCCAAGTAAGTTAGCATTCATAGAACTGGGGTTTAAGACTTTAACATGTCATTGGGGTTGGGCACAATCCAACTCATAAAACTGCTTTATCTGAGAATGGAAAGAGAAGGCCTTTGGGCCTGAAATAACCACTCCTGAGAGAAAGGATAACCAGGCAAAGTCAGGGACTAGTGAAGATTCCCCAGTAAGTGTCTCTTGGAGAATTAAATATCCCTTTCTCTTCCTCCATTCCAGCATTCTTCTATTTCTTAACTTTTCCAAGATAATTTTCCCTCTTCATTTCTCATAGTTTATTTCTCTTACTTTCTTTACTTGAACTGTCCCCACTGACTTACTATCCTTTAATGGTTGAATTATCCATCAGAAAAAAATACAGTAAGCTTAAAAAATAATTTAGCAGGACAGTCACTTTTCCTAACCACCACATGTTGACTGATACGATGACCAGGGTAGGGGTGTGTGTGTGCACAGACTCGTGTCTATATATAACAGGTAGGGCAGGCCAAGGTGGCTCAGCAGGCAAGAATGCTTGCCTGCCATGCCAGAAGACCCGGGTTCAATTCCTGGTGGCTGCCCATGTGAAAAAAAAAAAAAGTCAAATATATATAACATGTAAAGTAAAGGGTCCTGTAAGAGCACAGGAGTTAGGTGCTGCAATCCTTTGCTCCAATTAAATTGTCTGATCACTTTTTCTTCAACTATGCTGTCCTCCTTTTCTTAATATCTGTGTTCATTTTGATCCTTTATTCTGCAACACCCTCTTACATACTTATCTCCATTGGTAAAATGCCTAAACATCCTCAGAGGCCCAGTTCAGAGATCAGTAAATATTTATTGAAAGGATTTGTTGAATGAATAGCAAATGCTTTCCTCTGAGATGAGCTCTCATTTCCCTTCTCTACATGCTTAAAGATTTCACAGTCTACAAAGAAACTTCATGGAGGAGAGTCGAGAATGGTCTCTGGATGCAATACTGAGGGGGCTGGAGCATCTGTCACTCATTAATCACAGAAATGGATTCACCTGGTTTGGTGACTTTACAATCCCTTTCCTCCATTAAGGACAGCTACTCATTCTATTCCCCAATCATTATGAGCCCAGGAAGAATATCTGCCAATTAGAAAAGATATTGGATGATCTAAAAGTCATGGGTATTTGGGAATAATCTCCATAAGTCATTGACAGGTGAGGTTGAGGAGAGGAGGATAAATGAGACATGATCGTAAGTGTGAAAATGAAGAAAGGGCATGCTAAATTTGGAAACATCTTGGATTGTGGAAGAGATGGTAGAAGATTTGCCTTCTTTCATTAAAGTTTTCTTGGTAATGCTTTTTGACAAAAGACATATAGAGCCAGATCAGTGAAATGTATGAGATCAATTCTGTATCCCTGATGATGGATTTAGTTTTTGTCTTTGCCCTCTTTTGCTTTCAGTTTTATTTAGATAGGAAGCCCACTGAACCAAGACAGGTGTTACCCACCCACCATACAGTGCTGAGTGCACTGTCACTGATACATAAATCTCCTTCCTCTTCGGGATAATAACAATATAGATCATATCTCTCTTCTGGGGTGGCAGATCTCATGTGCATTTATAACATTTTGGACATCCAATTTAGTTTGCATCTTCATTTTTAAATACCTTTGCATTTGTAATAAAATATAGCATATTTCACATTTAAAGCATGGTGTTCAAAAAACCCCAGGTAAAATGCTCTCTCCTGTTTCTTTAATATGTAGTGTATGTATTATCAAGATGCGCTGGATGTTTTTCTTTACTCTGACCAATTGGTAAG
Source organism: Tamandua tetradactyla (assembly GCF_023851605.1). Taxonomy (NCBI): domain Eukaryota; kingdom Metazoa; phylum Chordata; class Mammalia; order Pilosa; family Myrmecophagidae; genus Tamandua; species Tamandua tetradactyla. Next base: position 43,761,084 of record NC_135344.1, read on the forward strand.
ATTTCGCCCCTATTTTTTAGAGGGAGTCATTCTTTTCCCCAACTCAAATTCTCAGATTTATTATCTACTGTGTAATATGCTTAGAGAGTATTTTTATGCCTTTGAATCTCCCATAGCACTTCCAAATGATTCGATCATTTGAATTAGAGTAAAAATGACCCTAAGGAAGACATTTTTAAAAACATCTCTGTGTATAAAAATATTCTTGTGAAGAATAATTGCTCTGTAAATATTTTTTTTCCTTGTCTGAGTATTAACAATCACTTTCCTGAACTACCACAGAAATTATATATCAGCCAAAGTTCTTAGCATATCTCTATGTATTTTTGGAGTCAAAACAATCAGTTTGTTAGTAAAAATGCATCTGAATGATGATTCGATATAGAGTAGGCAAAAGTAATCTTCCCTCTATTTTACTGAATTGAAATCATGATTTCAGTAAAATATAGTATGTATATTTAAATATCCCGAAGTTCCTACCTGGGAAACAAATTCCAAGTTAATCTTTATTAAACTTCAGACCACATAGGGTTGATTTTGAACATATCTATCCATCACCAAAACAATTTTGAGAAGGAAAAAAATTTTATTCCAATTATATGTATCCATATATGCATTAAATTGATAAAACAAATGAATGATTTTTTTCACTACCGACTTTGTTAAGTAAGTAGTTTGCTAAAAATGTTCATGCTCTTTCTCCGCCGGCCCGCCGCGCGGCGCCCACACCCCGCAGCAGCCGACCCGCCCGCCCTCCTTCTCCCCTCTCTTTCTCCGCCGGCCCGCCGCGCGGCGCCCACGCCCCGCAGCAGCCGACCCGCCCGCCCTCCTTCTCCCATCTCCTCCCCCTCCTGCTCCGGCTGCTCTCCAACCACCACGGTGCCCTCTTCCCCCGCCTTCACCGGCTCCTCCACCACCAGCCTCTACAGCCTTGCCGCCCTCACCTTTCCTCCTCCAAAACAGCTACTGGGGGAGTGGAGATAATACAGAGCAGCTCCCGGAGCCACGAGGGAGATCAAAGGGACGGCATACCCCATCCTGGAATGGCTGACTATCTGGGAGAACGAGCTCCGGTGAGATCACCAAGGGGCACGGGCTTTCCTGGGTGGGACGGCAAGCGACCGGAGTCCCTCCCTTCCACCTTCCCAGGCCAGCTGGTAGAATTGGACAGGTGGTCCCCTTAGACCGTGGCGACTGGTGCCCCCACCATACGAGGCCCCCCGGAACAACTGAGATAGTTGGGTCGGAAATCCCCAGACTGCGGAGAACAGTGACCAGGGGATCCCTTCCAAACACGTGACTCCCCCGTCGGCTGGGAATAGTGCACTCTCCCGGGCTGCGACAGCTGGCGCCCTCCCGCCACGCTTGGTGCCCCGGGCCGACTAGCTAATTCGGCCGGACGCTCTCCCGTGCTGCGGCGGCCGGCGACCCTCCCCGCATTCGGAACCCCAGGCCGGCTGGCATTCTTCCAAGACGCTTCAGCTGCCGAACCTCCCCTACGGCGAGAATTTTCCAGAGTTAAAGGACCCACAGCAACTTTCACTGGTGGAACCCGTAGACAAACGTGTACCACGAGCGCCACCTACTGGGCAGGATAAGAAAAACAGAACCCAGAGATTGCACAGAAAAATCTTTCAACCTGTGGGGTCGAACACCCAGGGAAATCTGACTAAATGCCCAGACGCCAGCAGAAGATAACAGATCACGCTCAGAAAATTGAACATATGGCCCAGTCAAACGAAGAAACCAATAGTTCAAATGAGATACAGGAGCTGAAACAACTAATGCTGAATATACGAACAGAAATGGAAAACCTCTTCAAAAACGAAATCGATAAATTGAGGGAGGACATGAAGAAGACATGGGCTGAACATAAAGAAGAAATAGAAAAACTGAAAAAACAAATCACAGAACTTATGGAAGTGAAGGATAAAGTAGAAAAGATGGAAAAAACAATGGATACCTACAACGACAGATTTAAAGAAACAGAAGATAGAATTAGTGATTTGGAGGATGAAACATCTGAATTCCAAAAAGAAACAGAAACTATCCGGAAAAGATTGGAAAAATTTGAACAAGTTATCAGGGAACTCAAGGACAATGTGAACCGTACAAATATACGTGTAGTGGGTATCCCAGAAGGAGAAGAGAAGGGAAAAGGAGGAGAAAAACTAATGGAAGAAATTATCACTGAAAATTTCCCAACTCTTATGAAAGACCTAAAATTACAGATCCAAGAAGTGCAGCGCACCCCAAAGAGATTAGACACAAATAGGCGTTCCCCAAGACACTTACTAGTTAGAATGTCAGAGGTCAAAGAGAAAGAGAGGATCTTGAAAGCAGCGAGAGAAAAACAATCCGTCACATACAAGGGAAACCCAATAAGACTATGTGTAGATTTCTCAGCAGAAACCATGGAAGCTAGAAGACAGTGGGATGATATATTTAAGTTACTAAAAGAGAAAAACTGCCAGCCAAGACTCCTATATCCAGCAAAATTGTCCTTCAAAAATGAGGGAGAAATTAAAACATTCTCAGACAAAAAGTCACTAAGAGAATTTGTGACCAAGAGACCAGCTCTGCAAGAAATACTAAAGGAAGCACTAGAGTCAGATACAAAAAGACAGAAGAGAGAGACATGGAGAAAAGTGTAGAAAGAAGGAAAGTCAGATATGATATATATAATACAAAAGGCAAAATGGTAGAGGAAAATATTATCCAAACAGTAATAACTCTAAATGTCAATGCACTGAATTCCCCAATTAAAAGACATAGACTGGCAGAATGGATTAAAAAACAGGATCCTTCTATATGCTGTCTACAGGAAACACATCTTAGACCCAAAGATAAATATAGGTTGAAAGTGAAAAGTTGGGAAAAGATATTTCATGCAAACAACAACCAGAAAAGAGCAGGAGTGGCTATACTAATATCCAACAAGTTAGACTTCAAATGTAAAACAGTTAAAAGAGACAAAGAAGGACACTATATACTATTAAAAGGAACAATTAAGCAAGAAGACATAACAATCATAAATATTTACGCACCGAACCAGAATGCCCCAAAATACGTGAGGAATACACTGCAAACACTGAAAAGGGAAATAGACACATATACCATAATAGTTGGAGACTTCAATTCACCACTCTCATCAATGGACAGAACATCTAGACAGAGGATCAATAAAGAAATAGAGAACCTGAATATTACTATAAATGAGCTTGACTTAACAGACATTTATAGGACATTACACCCCACAACAGCAGGATACACCTTTTTTTCAAGTGCTCATGGATCATTCTCAAAGATAGACCATATGCTGGGTCACAAAGCAAGTCTTAACAAATTTAAAAAGATTGAAATCATACACAACACTTTCTCGGATCATAAAGGAATGAAGTTGGAAATCAATAATAGGCGGAGTGCCAGAAAATTCATAAATGCGTGGAGGCTCAACAACACACTCTTAAACAACAAGTGGGTCAAAGAAGAAATTGCAAGAGAAATTAGTAAATACCTAGAGGCAAATGAAAATGAAGACACAATATATCAAAACTTATGGGACGCAGCAAAGGCAGTGCTAAGAGGGAAATTTATTGCCCTAAATGCCTTTATCAGAAAAGAAGAAAAGGCAAAAATGCAGGAATTAACTGTCCACTTGGAAGAACTGGAGAAAGAACAGCAAACTAATCCCAAAGCAAGCAAAAGGAAAGAAATAACAAAGATTAGAGCAGAAATAAATGAAATTGAAAACATGAAAACAATAGAGAAAATCAATAAGACCAGAAGTTGGTTCTATGAGAAAATCAACAAGATTGATGGGCCCTTAGCAAGACTGACAAAAAGAAGAGAGAGGATGCAAATAAATAAGATTAGAAATGAAAGAGGAGACATAACTACTGACCTCACAGAAATAAAGGAGGTAATAACAGGATACTATGAACAACTTTACGCTAATAAATACAACAATTTAGAAGAAATGGACAGGTTCCTGGAAAGACATGAACAACCAACTTTGACTCAAGAAGAAATAGACAACCTCAACAAACCAATCACAAGTAAAGAGATTGAATTAGTTATTCAAAAGCTCCCTAAAAAGAAAAGTCCAGGACCAGACGGCTTCACATGTGAATTCTATCAAACATTCCAGAAAGAATTAGTACCTACTCTCCTCAAACTCTTCAACATAATCGAAGTGGAGGGAAAACTACCTAATCCATTCTATGAAGCCAACATCACCCTCATACCAAAACCAGGCAAAGATATTACAAAAAAAGAAAACTACAGACCAATCTCTCTAATGAATACAGATGCAAAAATTCTCAATAAAATTCTAGCAAATCGTATACAACAACACATTAAAAGAATTATACATCATGACCAAGTAGGATTCATCCCAGGTATGCAAGGATGGTTCAACATAAGAAAATCAATTAATGTAATACACCATATCAACAAATCAAAGCAGAAAAATCACATGATCATCTCAATTGATGCAGAGAAGGCATTTGACAAGATTCAACATCCTTTCCTGCTGAAAACACTTCAAAAGATAGGAATACAAGGGAACTTCCTTAAAATGATAGAGGGAATATATGAAAAACCCACAGCTAATATCATCCTCAATGGGGAAAAATTGAAAACTTTCCCCCTAAGATCAGGAACAAGACAAGGATGTCCACTATCACCACTATTATTCAACATTGTGTTGGAAGTTCTAGCCAGAGCAATTAGGCAAGAAAAAGAAATACAAGGCATCAAAATTGGAAAGGAAGAAGTAAAACTATCACTGTTTGCAGACGATATGATACTATACGTCGAAAACCCAGAAAAATCCACAACAAAATTACTAGAGCTAATAAATGAGTACAGCAAAGTAGCAGGCTACAAGATCAACATTCAAAAATCTGTAGCTTTTCTATACACTAGTAATGAACAAGCTGAGGCGGAAATCAAGAAACGAATCCCATTTACAATCGCAACTAAAAGAATAAAATACCTAGGAATAAATTTAACCAAAGAGACAAAAAACCTATATAAAGAAAACTACAAAAAACTGTTAAAAGAAATCACAGAAGACCTAAATAGATGGAAGGGCATACCGTGTTCATGGATTAGAAGACTAAATATAGTTAAGATGTCAATCCTACCTAAATTGATTTACAGATTCAATGCAATACCAATCAAAATCCCAACAACTTATTTTTCAGAAATAGAAAAACCAATAAGCAAATTTATCTGGAAGGGCAGGGTGCCCCGAATTGCTAAAAACCTCTTGAGGAAAAAAAACGAAGCTGGAGGTCTCGCGCTGCCTGACTTTAAGGCATATTATGAAGCCACAGTGGTCAAAACAGCATGGTATTGGCATAAAGATAGATATATCGACCAATGGAATCGAATAGAGTGCTCAGATATAGACCCTCTCATCTATGGACATTTGATCTTTGATAAGGCAGTCAAGCCAACTCACCTGGGACAGAACAGTCTCTTCAATAAATGGTGCCTAGAGAACTGGATATCCATATGCAAAAGAATGAAAGAGGACCCATCTCTCACACCCTATACAAAAGTTAACTCAAAATGGACCAAAGATCTAAACATTAGGCCAAGACCATAAAACAGTTAGAGGAAAATGTTGGGAGATATCTTATGGATCTTACAACTGGAGGTGGTTTTATGGACCTTAAACCTAAAGCAAGAACACTGAAGAAGGAAATAAATAAATGGGAGCTCCTCAAAATTAAACACTTCTGTGCATCAAAGAACTTCATCAAGAAAGTAGAAAGACAGCCTACACAATGGGAGACAATATTTGGAAACGACATATCAGATAAAGGTCTAGTATCCAGAATTTATAAAGAGATTGTTCAACTCAACAACAAAAAGACAACCAACCCAATTACAAAATGGAAAAAAGACTTAAACAGACACCTACCAGAAGAAGAAATACGGATGGCCAAGAGACACATGAAGAGATGCTCAATGTCCCTGGCCATTAGAGAAATGCAAATCAAAACCACAATGAGATATCATCTCACACCCACCAGAATGGCCATTATCAACAAAACAGAAAATGACAAGTGCTGGAAAGGATGCGGAGAAAGAGGCACACTTATCCACTGTTGGTGGGAATGTCAAAGGGTGCAACCACTGTGGAAGGCAGTTTGGCGGTTCCTCAAAAAGCTGAATATAGAATTGCCATACGACCCAGCAATACCATTGCTAGGTATCTACTCAAAGGACTTAAGGGCAAAGACACAAACGGACATTTGCACACCAATGTTTATAGCAGCATTATTTACAATTGCAAAGAGATGCAAGCAGCCAAAATCTCCATCAACAGAAGAGTGGCTAAACAAACTGTGGTACATACATACGATGGAATATTATGCAGCTTTAAGACAAGATAAACTTATGAACCATGTAATAACATGGATGGACCTAGAGAATATTATGCTGAGTGAATCCAGCCAAAAACTAAAGGACAAATACTGTATGGTCCCACTGATGTGAACGGACATTCGAGAATAAACTTGAAATATGTCATTGGTAACAGAGTTCAGCAGGAGTTAGAAACAGGGTAAGACAATGGGTAATTGAAGCTGAAGGGATACAGACTGTGCAACAGGACTAGATACAAAAACTCAAAAATGGACAGCACAATAATACCTAATTGTAAAGTAATCATGTTAAAATACTGAATGAAGCTGCATCTGAGCTATAGGGTTTTTTTTGTTTTTGTTTGCTTGTTGGTTTGCTTGTTGTTGTTTTTTTTTACTATTATTACTACTTTTATTTCTTTTCTTTATATTAACATTTTATATCTTTTTCTGTTGTGTTGCTAGTTCCTCTAAACCGATGCAAATGTACTAAGAAACAATGATCATGCATCTATGTGATGATGTTAAGAATTACTGAGTGCATATGTAGAATGGTATGATTTCTAAATGTTGTGTTAATTTCTTTTTTTTTTTCTTTCCGTTAATAAAAAAATAAAAATAAAATAAAAAAAAATGTTCATGCACTTTTAATTACTAAAGCATCTTAAATAGGTTCAGGATATTCCAAAATAATTGAGTAGTTTGTCCCTATCCCTAATGCTAAGAAATGGCATCGATCTGGAGAATTAAATGAAAAAAATGGTTTTTTTTCTGATCCTTATTAGAGAAGAAGAGATGATCTGAGGCAAATCAGAGAAATTACTGAACATATCAGTGAAGAGATAAGATGTGGAGTGTTTTCACTGTAAAATATAAATCTGGCTTTGGTTTCCAAATTTTTCAGTTTAACTTTGCTAGGCCAAAAAAATCCAATAGCGAACTCTCAGTTTACACTCTTTAGTATGTGTTCAAATTCTATTGCATTCCAATTGCTCACCAGAAAGGGTACTATTGATGATTAGGGCTGGGTCTGTATCCGAGTGAAATTATGGCTTAATAAGGTGGAAACTGTCACTTTAGATTTTCATCAGGAAAAGTAAAAAGAAATTAATCTTTGTCAATTTCAGCGTTTTCAGTTGTTTTATTGCTATTTTAAACATCCCACAGAAAGCAAAGTACAGTGGCACCACAGGTTCATCAAACTTGAAGCTACAGGTTAAATGGATTTCTCAGACTGAGCTCAATCAGAGGGAGAAGTACACATAACTCCATAAAACACAGATTAATTTGCATTTTCTGGACACCTTGCTTCATTTAGCAGCTAAATGTTTGTGATTAGGATATTGAAAGCCATCAATCTAGTTCTTGAAAATAGTAGGAAGAATTTAACACTTTAAACTTTATATATATGTTAGTTTTCAGAGAGAGGGAAAAATGAGAGAAGATGGGGGAGGGGAGAGAATGAAGCACTTAGGCCAGCAAAGGAAACTGCCAAAGGCTTCATACCTTTCCAGGTAGGGACATGTTTAAGGTCTGCTTGTGAAAATGATCATCCTACCTTCCTGTTATGGTGACTGGAATATCTATGATTTTAGAAACAGAGATTGATGAAATGCTGTCCCTGGAAGAAACCTGAGAGATTTTTTAATGTCATTTTCCTCTTTCTTCAACTCAAGAAATTCAGTGACCTACCAGAGTTCGCAGATCTGACCAGTGGTAGAGACAGAACAGGAGTTTGTATTCCTGATTCTCAACCTAGCATTCCTTCTCCTGAATCCTAATAGAGATTCCTATCTTTGCCACCAGAACTGTAGTAACACAGGTGCCAGCTTGAAGAGAGGATACTTTGCATTGTTATTTTCTAAAATGCTAATGAAAAAAAAGTTACAGATCTTTTAATTATGATAACCAGCTAACAAGTAAGTCCCCAAGAGAATGGGTTGCAGAATAGACATCTGGATAATATTGGTGCTAGAAGGAAGGAGGGAGCAATTACTTTACTGCCATTCAAGGTACAAGGAGAACAAAAGGATTAGTGAAGTCTTAGAACGTCAAGGTTTCAATATGGCATACAACTATGGTGTGTGTGTGTGTATGTGTGTGTTATGTGTGGCTTCCTGACCACCAGAGACCAGAAGAGAGCACTGGACTAAATTATTTTGTTTATGTGCATGTTACAGAAATCCATTTAGCCTGTGATGGCTCCCTTGGGGACAGGATCCACAATGGCTGTATTGTACCATATCTAACTAGAGTCAAGAAAATCAGGCTGCTGGTTTGGGACAGAACTATACACAATTGCCTAAGTTTAAATCCTTTCAATATCCAGTTGGTTTATCCTTCAAGGTTCCCTGCTCCCATCCCAATCAGGGTCTTCTTTCACACATCAGTAACCAGTGGCTAAAAGGAAAATGAATTCAGCTTTTAGAGCATCTGAAGACCGTGTAAGCAGCCCAAGTGGAATCAGGAGCAAAAATACATCAGTAAGGGGCAGGCCATGGTGGCTCAGCAGGCAGAGTTCTTGCTTGTCATGCCAGAGACCCGGGTTCGATTCCTGGTGCCTGCCCATGAAAAAAAAAAAAAAAAGTCAATAAGGAACACATTTGGGATACAGACTACGGTGCATAAGAGTCAAGAAAAAAATGAATGAATAGTACACCAGGCAAACTCAATTTGGGCTGTGTATGTGCATCAGGCAGAAAAATGAGGAGAGGGAAATCTTCTGGGGCTCAACTTTGTCCTTTTTACATCCTTTGTGGAGCTAATCATAAATCCTCACCTTCTTTGTTTGAGCTAATCACTTAGCACTTCTGCTCTGTGTGCAAAATGAAGGGAGCAAGCCAGTCCTGCAGATTGCAGAACTACGCCCCCATATTATAGACAGTGGCAGTTTCTTTTAAAGTTGAACCTTGGTTCTGGAAAATCCCCTTTAGGGAATACACACACTGTCTCCTGTGCCAAGATTCCAGGGGCACCTTACTGTCTCAAAGCCCTCCCTTACCAATGCTTTACTCCTTCACAAAGGCCCACAGACTGAGTTCATGTACTGTTCCTGCCAATTGCTACCCTAGGAAGCCACAAAAATCATCTGTAAAACAGAATCGTTCCAAGGATTAAATGAGATAACAGTAAAAGTGCATAATACAAAAGTGCCTAATAAAGGGCAAAGAGGATCTTCTTGTTATGGAGTTGTTTTCTGTTCCTCAAAGCTGCTACCACCCATTCATTCCATCCAGACTCCTTCCTGACCCTTCCTGCACATTCCAGCTGGAGAATTGATTTGGTCTCCCTACCTCTTGTCTTTTTTGCTCCCCCAAAATACACCCAAGTGTCCTCTTTATGCAAATCCACTTACAGCAAGCCCTAGGGCAAAGGTAGACAGGGAGGCAAACATTATGAACAAATTTGGTGTCAACACAATGTTGCTGGCAAATGTTAAGTTCTCAGAACTATTTTTGACAGATCTATCACTTTCTGACTCTCTCTCTATACATATATGGCATCTTATGTTTACTATCATTACTCTTTCCTGATAATAACATCATTCTGAATATGAATGTGCTTTTTTTCTTTTTTGGCGTGTGCAGATTGCAGGAATTGAACCTGGGTCTCCTGCCTTGCAAATGAGAATTCTACCACTGAGCTACCCTCCCACCACCTATGAATGTGCTGTTGAAGTCAAAACCCAGAGGAGATTGTCTCACTGGTGCTAGTTATTTCTTGGAATATAGTATATTGATTCTACTGATCCCTTCTTTTATCATTATAGAGGTCTAATTAAGCATTTGTGGATGAATATAGGCAATCAGGTGTTCTCTACGCTTAACTGAGTAGTTTTATCTCAGGACAACTCCAAACCCAAACCCCCAACTCAGAGCATTCTCTCTTCTCAACTGTGAACACAACCCTTCATTCTTTGCTACACCCTTTTCCCACTTCAGTCAAAGGGCTCTAGCAACCTTCCAGGAGCCACTTAGAAATGTGATTGGTGAGAAAAGCATCTCTGGAGCACTGTAGACAATTTGCTGACTCTGCAACCTAAGGAAGATTCCAATTACAACTTCCAATAGAATTAGCCAGGAAAACATCAAAACTAGCTGGTAGCACCCTGGCCTCTCTTTCTTGAACCAGTCAGTTGTTTATCCAAAAGGTTGAGACTCTGAAGCACTAACCAATTAAGAGGAGAGGCCTAGGGGAGTAGTTGAGTGATGGGTAGGCAATGTGGCTTTCCCCATGCCACCAGAATTATCAGAGTAGGTGGTTGCCTGCTTTGCCCATCCATATAGCTCTCTTCCTTTCAAACAAAGAACGCAAACCAACTTCTAACTTCCTCAAGAGTACAATAGGAAGTGAATATGTTAGCTACCCACTTGCCTTTGCAACCTGCTTTTCGTAAGGTTTTCTCTCATTTAGCTGAGTTCTGTGTCTGATTTGCCTTTATTTCTTGGCAGCAATCAGCATGTTCCCCTGCAGCTCAGCAGAGGCACAAACCCACTGCCTCCTGGCTTCTGAACTGGAGATCATACTTTCATAGAGGTCCTAGGGTAAGCTCTGCACTCAGCATGTCCCCAGAAAGATTAAAGAGCCCCGAGATGACACTGATGATACAGTCGGAGGTGTTAGCAAGGAGCTGGGACTCCATGGCCCAGGGAGTCAATACAATGCATTTGAACTTTCCAGCCTATGCAGGCATTGGTGTTACATGAATAAGAGTCGAGAATGTTGTGATGGGGAAAAATACAGCAGAAAATTCCAAATTTTGTTGAAGTGCATTCTCCTACAGCTGGTTAATAAGGAGTGAGGAGAACAGTTTATACCTGCAATTATTAACTTCAACTTTGTAATGTGTCAGGCAAGAAAATGATGTCATAAAAGTTCTAGGAAAATACATACACACGTCATCTGAACGCACTTTAAAATGGGAATTTGAAATTCCACATTTAATTGTGCATTTCACTGACAATATCAGTGTTCCTGAATCCATACTGTCTCTGTACTCTGAGAATAAATGTTCCACAGGGGTGAAGATGGGGTCTGGTTTGATCACCCCATGGGTCCTAGAACTGAAGCCGGGAGACAACCAGACAACCTCTTTTCTAAGAGGAGAGCCGTGGATAGGATGGTGAAGGGCAGATAGGCAAGGTGGCTTCTTAGGGTGCTGGTGAGGAATTGTCTGCCATGTTTGCAACCTAGGTTGCCACTTCTCAGAGAGAACAGCCTAGAGTACAGAAGCAACTCAGTACATCCAAGTTCATGGAACAGATACATGGGTAAAACTGGCACTTTTGATAGGTGAAAGCACAAACAGTCACTGAGCTAAGCAGTTCACACCCACTCACAGAAGCTGGCACTCAGGAACATTTTGAATTCCTTGACTTTTGGAAGATTGTTTCCAGATGCCTATTGCTGAGTTTTCCATGCCTTCTGACTGTTGTCATTCTCCTCTCATCTATTCTCTAAGTCTGTTCACTTACACAGCTCTGAAATCACTCTTACATACCTAGTGAGATTGAAAGCACTTTGTTTCTTCTCAAGTCATTATTTCTATATTTGATCCTTGGGTTTCCCCTTTCTAGCCTCCTCGATAGCGTGGCCCCAAGTATCACTGGCCGGTAATTTCTACCCTTTCCCAGGCCCTGAGGAAATCCTGGCAGAGCAAAGGAAATAGGTTACAAATTGGTAAGATGGTGAAGATGATGGCCTAAAACTGATTGCTCCTCTAATTCTTTTCAATAATGTAGCTCAAGATGCCCCAGCTAAAATCACTTGTCCCTCATGTACCTCTATTCCTTCACCCAAACCTTGTCTTGTAAATTCTTAGTTTTTTTTTTTTTTTCAGTTCTAAATACCTTTATACTTGGGTTGATATGGCTAAAGTATAGTCTTTCCTGTAAATAATAATTTACAGGGCACTAGGGTCCTATCTCTCTCTCTGTCTCTCTCTCAGGTGACACATCACCTAAAATGACATTAAGAAAGGGAAGAAAGAGAGGGAGGATGACTAAATAAACCTTAAACATTTTGTTTGTCAAATGAGAACATTGTTTCTCTGTTCTTTTCAGAGAAAAAGTAGTAGAAAAAGGTGGTGTTCTGTTACTATTTCTTGCTCAGATATGAAAATGAAAGCTGGTTTGGGACATCAGCTGTATCCCTTACCACCTGAGTGGCCTTAAACAGTTTTGTCATCTATAAAATGCAGTTATTACTACCTACATTGTTGGATTATTATGACAATTAAATGAGATGCTAATGATTAGCACTAATCAGCATAGTGCTACATATATGGTAAGCCTCAATAAATATTTAGCTATTTTTACTGATGAATACATTTCAGCCAGAAAGAACTTTAATTCCCTAAGTAACTGTTGACAAATCTTAGGCTATCAGACACTACCATGGAACTTATTGTTGGGGGGATAGGGAGGGACTCTTTAAGAGGTTCATCTCTTTGCTAGCTCTTTCAAGACTTTCTCAGTTATTTCTCAGGCCCTTCTATCTCCAGGACTTAAACTTAACTCTCTGCAGGTAATTAAGCACATAACAGCAATTGTTTCAAGCAGCGGGTTGTTCATAGGGAAAATAAAAGTTAAAAGGTTAAACTCTTCCAAAAGAGGTCACCTGTTCAACCAGGTGGGGAACCAGAGTTGACTGCAGCCCACAAACTGTCTTTGCTTCATTCATTCATTTGAAACTCAGAATGAGAGGGTAATGATCCTATGACCAAGAGCAGGCGACCATGTGTATATACATTTATGGCTGATGCCCCAGTTTATCCTTTTGGGTTTCTACACTCTTTTGCACAGGGATTGAATAAGAATGACAATCCAGGATGAGTTGTGCTGTCATTCATTTAGAGTATTTAATTGAATGCATTGTCTTTGTATTTTATCTGTTATTCCTGGCCCCTAGGGATATTGGGCAGCATGAGTTTCTAAGTCACAATTCCATTCACTAAGTGTGTGCTGGAGCTTGTAATGAGTTTGTCTAAAGTCTTTCACACCTCTGCTTTCCATAGAAGGTTCATTTACCTTTCTGAAGCAGAACAGAGCTGTTTTTAGATTTCCCTGATATCCACAGACAAGATACTCCTGGGAGCCTGCTGTAGAAAGTGTTCGCTAAGGCATGTTCTTAGTTGACTTTATGATGAGGGAATAGGGAAAAGCAGCCAGAAAGCTCATGTCCTATATGCTTTACCCCAACCTCAGAGTTATTAATTGTACATCATAGCATTCTCTTCTCTCTAAATACATGTCCAACTCCTTTATTAAAACTGCATACTAATTGCTTCCATTGCATCCCTTGATGGGTTGATTCCATATGCAATGTATTAATTACTCTCTCTACAAAGACTGTAACATAAATTCCTCTGGTACCCATCCCTTCTTGCTTCTTAAAATCATGTCTCTTCATTCCTTTATGTGATAATAACTTATTCTAGTTGCTTTCCCTCCTCCTCTACCTTCATCTTGACCCAGGAATTTTATCTGCAGGAGAGATTCTCAACAAAGCATTATCAAAAGTAAGTCTGCATATATTCCTCTATATTTTAGCAAATTGAAAGGTCTTTTGGACATTCTTTGATGGCCAGCTGCCTGTCCAGGTCTATGAAGGCTTGTGAATATGGGTGGAAGAGATCTGGAATTTGAGTCAGCAAAATTCAGCACAGCTGTTCTCCAGTATAAATGATAAAGTTGAAGGCTAAGGCAATAAAGGAGGAAGGTAGCACCAGGATAAAGGAAGACAGATGACAAGAAGGAGAATTCTTCCTGGTGACTACTATCTCATATGTATTATCCTTCAAAGCCATAAATCAGCCATTGAAACCCCTAGGAGTGGTCACAAGTAACTACATATTCTGAGATATCACCATGTATAAAATAAGAAAGGACTCATTTCTAGCAACAAATCACCAAGCTAATAATCAGCTTCTTGTAATTATTTAGTTCCTTTGCCAGAAGAAATATGTGGTGTTTAACTAAGGGAAAAAAATATACAGATGTTCTAATGACCCAAACTGGATATTTACCTTGATTGTTTTTAATGAGGGAAGACTGATAGGCTGTGACTACATTTCATGTAGTTTGGAAATGAAACACAATTTTTGACATTTGGTAACTTCATATTGTTTGGAAGACATTTTGTTTTTTTAAAAACTGATTGCCAATTCAATTCCTTGTAATGCAAGTTGAGCTATAAATGCTGTTTCTTGGAGCAACTGATACTGGTTGGGTAGCATATAACCAATAGTTCAGAAAGTAATCTAGCCAGATTAGTATGGGGAATAAAACATACTCAGTACACTGGCTTCAAAGCTAAATCAAAGCATCACAGACCATTGCTACAGATGACTTCAAAACACAAGGCAAATGAGACATTGGAAAAGTGATTATGTGTTAAGGCACTAGTTAGGAATCAGAAAACTTGTATTTGATCCTTGATCTAATTTATTCCCTCCAAGCATCAACTTCATAATCTATCAAATGAAAACAATGACTGGCTTACCTGTATTTTAAGGATCAGTTACTTGGTGAACAGAATGCTTTGGCACTATGGAAGAGAGTAATTATTATCATTGACATTCATCAAATTAGCTCTGCTTCTTTGCAAATTAATCCTATATTAATGTCCTTTTTTTCTGTATTTTGGAAATATATATGTAAATTGTTTGGTTCCAGGCATCCACTTTTTAAGTACATTCCTATTCTTTTCTACTCTAATTCTATTCTATTCCATTCTATTCTACTATTCTACTTAATATGTCCTGAATGAATTAACTAATTCTATTTACTACCTGGAACCTATATATTAATCCTGAGAAAGCTAGAAGTCTTTGGAAATATCTTGGAGTTCACATTTAATTATAGGGAGATAGTTCATCTCTGTCTCTTCTGTGAAATAACTAGTCAAATAACTCCACCACCCTCATAGCTTTGTATTTCAAAAAACATGGGCCTGCCTTGAAGGAGCCCTTTATAAGAACTTGGGGCTAGAATGGGAGCACCATTGCTTTACTGATGTTATATGCCCCAGGCAGCCTTCTAAAGAGTTTTTCTGTGCTGTATTTCACTATTATATCTCCATCATGGTCAATTAGCAAGACATACTCCTAGCTTTTAGGCTTGAAAATGGGGCTTCTTGATTATTTATGTTTCCAAGATGTTATTGAGTAATTCAGCTTAGTAAAGAACTTCAATGTGTTCCATCATCATGACTGTAAATCCAGGTGTTAATACTCTCACATGGCCCATCATCTCACTGGAGATACCTAATAAAGCAGTCATTATCCGACTGTATATGGTGATGTAAACTATACCACTAGCTGAACTTCCTATTACCAAGAGTACCACTATGGAGGTGGAAGAGATTATCTAAGTAGGGACTAGCTATGATCATAAAGAAACTACGGAAACAAAGGTGTTCCCTTTACCCAGTGAAAATGCATAAGGCCTGAAGACAGATATGAAGGAGAGGTTTGGTGTGTTGCACTATAAAATTACAAGGATAAATTGCTCTCACACTGTAGGTGTTAAACAGGTGTGGAATGCAGCAGCTTTTAGTAATGCTGGTTTGCCTCACAGGGTATTCAGTTATCTTCCATTTTCCATTTGGCCAATCCAGCATCACAGAGCCTGAAAATCAAACTTGGATTGCAACAGGAGCTTGTGCTTCCATTTATAAAAATACTCAGAAGAGCTTCGAGCATAGTAAACATTTGAGACAAAGGGTGTCAGGTTTTTGTTTTTTTTTTTGCTTTTTGGTGATGAATTAAAAAAAAAAAAAAAGGAAACCCAAGGCCCTAAACAAAACTGCTTGTGGGATATTGGAATAGTGAAAAAAGACTAGACTGTGACCCTGGAAATATATATTCCTTTTATATTTTTATATTTTTTCTACTCACCAGTTGCTAGTGATTTGTCATATCACTTTGGTCTCAGTTGAGGTAAAATAAGAGACTAGGTCTGGAATAAGGTAGGGCTTGTATGCTATCACTGCCTCCTTATCCTGTGGCCAGGGCAGTTTCAAAATCTGATTTAGTCTAGGTAAGACATTGTCGCTCTGTCCTGAATACCTGAAATATCTGAATTTTTCCAATCATTAGATGGCTTGTCTACACTCCTAATCATCAAAGGTAACAACTCAGTACTGGCTAAATGCTATGGGAAATTGAAAGAGTAAGCTGAAAGTATGGTCTCTACCTTTCAGGAGTTTATAATCTGACTGAGGAGAGAAAAATATGTACAAAACACCCCCAAGGAAACATAAAGTACTATAACAATATACAATCTTTAAAATAGCATCCATCCTGCACACTGTTGACAGATTAATCTTCCCCAAGCACTGCTTTTATCACGTCTTCTGTTTCATGAAAGTCTTCCCAGTCTTATTTCTTGTCATATTAAGTCCAAGCGTCTCTGCTGTTTCTCAGGACCTCCTTAATCTGGCTTCACCTCATTTATCCAAATTTATGGCCTACTCCTCCCCTGTTTGCACACCACTAGGCCAAAATGTCTCCAAGCTGAGGTCACGATGTCTTTCCCAGCTTGACTGTAGGGTATATGGCCCCTCCTCATCTCCCGGCCCTTCGTAATCATACCCATAATTCAAGGCATTTTATTAAAAAAGACAAAATATGACTTGTCTTTTTTGCTGGAGCAGGTCATACTGAACTTTCATTTCTTTTAATACTAATATCATGTCCATAACCTTTAGATATTTGGTTTTGAATTCTGGGCTTTACCCTCATTATCTGAGTGATTATGGGCTGCTGACTTCTCTAAGACTGGTTGCCTGAATGATAAAATTGGGCTACTTTGCAAAATTATGTGAAAGCCAACGATAATACATTTAAAGAACTGAGAATACTTGACCAGTTAGCATTAAATAGTTCCTTTGAAACATAGACGTCATGGTAGCACAACATTTGAATGCATTTAACAGCACTGAGTTATATATTTGAATGTAGTTATAAGGAAAAATTTTAGGTTGCATATATGTTACTAAAATAAAAATAAGGAACAAAAAAGCCTATGTAACTGCACAACAAAAATAGTGACCCTTAAGTTAATCCATGGACTTAAGTTAGTATCAC
Organism: Tamandua tetradactyla; assembly: GCF_023851605.1. Classification (NCBI taxonomy): domain Eukaryota; kingdom Metazoa; phylum Chordata; class Mammalia; order Pilosa; family Myrmecophagidae; genus Tamandua; species Tamandua tetradactyla. The sequence goes on from NC_135344.1 coordinate 43,778,553, forward strand.
AGTTATAAAAATATGCTTTCATCAATTTTAATATACGTCCTACACCATTCCAAGGTGCTAATAGGATGGTATATGGGAATCCTCTATTTTATGCATGATTTCTCTGTAAACCCACAACTTCTGCAATAAAAATAAACACAAATAAAAATAAAAAAGCATTGTGAAATAATCAAAACTAATACATTAAAGGCAATAAGATAAAAAGTGACTTTTACCTACTGACTTTACATTTTTTTGACTCATGAACAAGATTGTACATTTCTGAGATTTAGGGAAGAAATATTTTGAGAAATTCACATTGCCTAGCAGATGTGCTTAATAAATACTTGATAACTGGTTAAAATTCAAGTTTTCTGATTTAAATTGAGTGGCAGCATATTGGAGAGGGTCCAAGACTCTTATTATAAAGCAAATCCCAGCTCTGCCTCTAACTATTGTGAAGTCCTGAACAAGGTCTTTACCTTCCTGTATGTTTATATGTGCCTCAGTTTCCTCATCTACAAAATGGGGATATCATTACTTACCTCACAGGACGGCAATGAGGATTACATGTGTTAAAATTTGTAGAATTAATATTTGTAATACAGAATATTTGTGCTTAGGAGGTAATTAGGAAATGACAAGCACTATATCAGAGGTAATAAGTCAGGCTGGATAGTTTTGTTTCTTTTTCCCTGTTCTGTCTGATGATCTTCTCTCCCAGCCTTATGACTTTTTGTCTTGCAATTTTGGAAGCCTGGGTGGAAAATTCCACAGGCACCACACGGGCCAGGATTTACAAGCTTTGCTTTTCTTCTACGATACATTTTTCTGTAGTGTTTGTGTTCAAAATACATAGATGTTCATTTTTCTATGTGGAGTTTTATAAGTATTTGCCCAATAGGATGTTGGTACGTTGGTATAAAAATTTGATGGCTGGAATTTACTTTTTCAAGTTTTCTTAGGGTTTATGTTCATCATAGTATGTGAATTTCTTTACCATCCTAGGCTGTAGTGTGGTCACCACTGGTAATAAAAATGATGCTGCTTTGTTTCATGTTTAAATATATATATATATAATTATCATGTGTTTCATATTTTTCAAGGCCTTGGTCTCTGATCTCTCATAATAAATCTAGTAAATAAATTATTTAAACTAGTTCTTTTATTAAAAAATATATATACATAAGATAGATAGATGATAGATTACTTAGTCTGGGTCTTTTTCCAGAATAAGAGAGCTAAATTACAAATATGTATGGCAAGTATATGGCAGAATACATTTGTCCTTGCTAGTATGTAAATTTATTTCAGATAAGAAAGATTTGCTGTAGGGAAACTTGAGGAAGAAAAAAGCATGTTTGCAGTTACCCTGCAGAAGGTTATGTGGGACCCAGACCTCATTTGCCACTCTTCCACAGGGAAAGATAGTTCTAGAAGCCAGACAATGAATCTCTTGTGACTCAACAGCAAGTCCTAGGGTAGCCCTCACAAAAGGTTGCCAGTTGTCCCCACTCTTATGCTACTATGGACATTAGCTTTTCTCTCTTTCTGTCTCTGCTAATACCACTTCATCTACTAGAACCTGCGTCACTTTTCTTCTCCATTCTTCTCATGGTTTCTAACTCATGTCTGTGGTTTATTACCTTTTCTCTCTGTGTCTTATTGCCTCTATGCCAAGCTGCTGTTTGCTCCTTCTCTGTGTATCTTGCATTCCCATCTTGTAACAAAGAGTTGACCAGAGGTTCTGGGGGTATGACGATCCACATAAAATGTCCTTATGGGCAGTGCTCTCATGTCAAGTTACCTTATGGGGTGCCATACAGACCACAGCAGTTTCCTGTGGGTCAGTAACTCTCCACCCTCATTTCCAATAACTGCATCCAGGATGACGAGTCACACAAATCTCAAAACATTTCAACTATATGAAGGGACCCTCTGGAAGCAGTCTGCGGATTTAGCCCAGACTTCTCTCCAGTGCAATGAAACTTAATTCTGAGCCTCCTGATACTTCTGAAGAGAGAGAAGGACATTGGAAAGCTGAGACACGGAAACCAGCTAGTTTTGATCTAGGTAGGGGACACAGGGAATTCCAAAAAATTCTAGCCAGAGTTTGCTTGCAGCATACCTGGGTTAGCTCGTGATAGGAAATGGGGCCTTGAAGAAGAAAGCTGGAAATTTTAGGAAAACATAGTGGAGTAGACTCAGGGCTGGTGAAAGTTCCTAGCTAATTGGGGGCTTTAGAGAAGAGTTAGAGAAAGCAGCTTGAACTTGGTCACAAATATCCCCTGATCCCCCACTCTTCCTTTCTTCATCTTTCCTTTCCTATTTCTTCATGTTCTGCAACTTTTTTTTGGCTGTAATTCCAAGAATTAGTATTTACAATTTTTTCATGACTAGATTTTATTTCTATAGCAAGTAGTAGGGTTTTGCTGGTAGTTTAGTTATTAAGAACTTTTGCCTCCTTTCCAATATTAGAAATATGCCAGCATGATTAAAACACACTTGTGAGAAGAAACATCTTTTCAGAAGAATATGTTTAGTACATTTGTGCAAGAGCACTTGTGTCAGCCACAAGTCTGAGGTGTACTTGAAGTAAACCGGGGCTGGCCACTTTTGTTGGAGACTGTTGTATAAACAGTTGCATCACCTTAGCAATGAGCACTGGGGCAGTAAAAAGAGTTACTGGTTCTTTAGGACCTGAACAGTTTTGGGGCATAGTTTTCCAAGCCAGGAAACATCAAGCACAACCAGACTGGAATGCTATATCTTGTGCAGCTGCTTTGTATAGCTTTTCTCCTGTTTTGAGCTAAAGAGAATGCATGGAGAAATAGGAAGGACATTAAAGTTATTTTATTTGTTGATATAATATATATTCACATTATAAAATGCAATACTATGAGTACTGGTTCTGGCTCTGCCTTATAAGAGCCATATGACCTTGGTAATTTGCCTTCCAAATTAGAATCTCCAGTAAAACCAGGAGAATTACTAACCAAATACTTTCTGCAGTTCCTCTAGCTTCCACAAGAAAATAATTTCATTGTTTGCAAACAGGGGATCATTCTTAGTAACTCATAGCCTTTGAAATGAATTTTCAGAGTACAACAAAATGGTAGTATGTGGTCAAGATTTTAGTCCTGCTGACTTATTCCAATGGGTTGATGAGATTTCAAGTGCAAAACTTCAAGTGTCAGCATTTTCTCTATAGGAAATTCCAGGTACTTAATTAGGCCAACATACCAAACTGTTTTCCTGGAAGGACATTCTCATTTACTGTGTGTCTGCATGTGTATGCACGTAGATATCTGTGTCTGAGCCTGTTTCTTATTTTCTGATGGGGAGGCCAAAGGAGTGTAGGGGGTAATTCTGTCCAGGAATATGCAGTAATGAGAAATATATCTGATTACAGAGGAGAAAGAAGGCTGCACAAATTCCTGTGACCTTTTGCATTTGGATTAGGAGTCCAGAAACAGCTAACTGGGCAGTTTTGACTATACTTGCCATGACTCGATTCAATCACAAAAAAAAAAGAAAGAAAAAAAAAGAAAAAAAATGTCCAGAGAGAAAAACCACTGCTATCGTCATTATTTGTACTTCTGGGGGTGGGAGGATAGATTTTTTTATAATGCTTTAATAAAAAATCAAAACAAAATGAAGTCACATCCAAGGAAAATGTTGGCCTTGTATTATAAGTCTCCTTTACATCAGCTCATACAGATGCGTACCTGTGACCTGCAACAAATTCTGTAATTCTGTAATAGCTTCCCTTGCAGGCTGTGCACACAGTCTGCTTTCATCCCCTGCGGTGTCTTAACCCCTTGTTTCCTTTGCTAAAGCTGCCAGAATGTAATATACCAGATATGAACTGGCTTTTATAAAGGGTATTTATTTAGTTACAGGTTACAATTCTAAGACCATGAAAATGTCCAAATTAAGACCCTTTCCTTCACTAACTTGAAGGAAAGGCAGACAGCATCTGGGACACCTCTGTCATTTGAGAAAGCCTGTGGCTGGTGTCTGAGGTCCTTGCTCCCAGTTCGAGGCTTTCATCTTCTGATTCCAGTGGCTTTCTCTCCAGTCATCTGTGGGCCCTCACTTAGTTTCTCCAGGGCAAACTCTGTATTTCATCTCTTAACTTCCCTTAGCTCTCTTCAGTTTCTGGCTATTTCTATGAGTTCTTGCTTAGCACCAGGGTATTTCTGTCTGGATCTTCAAATGTCTGTGTCTGCTGTCCGAGCATATGTGCTTTCTCTAAAATGTCTCCTTCTTAACAGACTCCAGTAAGTAGGTTAAGAATCACCTTGAATGGGCAGGGTCAAATCTCCATGGAAACAACCAATAAAGAGGCCCCACCCACAATTGGGTGGCTCACATCTCCATGGAAACAACCCAATCAAAAAGTCCCACATGAACAATAGGTCTGCCCCACAAGATTGGACAAGGATAAAAGAACATGGCTTTTCTGGGGCTCATAACAGTTTCAAACCAGCACACCCCATTTTACTGTTTCTTTGCTTCTCCCAAGGAAAAGCAAAAAAGAAGACAAATACATCATACTTTTTTTTTTTTGATGAATTTTCAGAGTACAACAAAATGGTAGCACGTGGTCAAGATTTTAGTCCTGCTGACTTATCCCAATGGGTTGATGAGATTTCAAGTGCAAAACTTCAAGTGTCAGCATTTTCTCTATAGGAAATGCTAAGTACTTAATTAGGCCAACATACCAAACTCTTTTCCTGGAAGGACATTCTCATTTACTGTGTGTCTGCACATGTATGCACGTAGATATCTGTGTCTGAGCCTGTTTCTTATTTTCTGATGGGGAGGCCAAGAGAGTGTAGTGTGAAGTGTGTAGTGTGAAGCAACATATCTAGCAGCACCTAGTGATTCAATTGTGGACCATAAGACTGTACTACACACTATAGCTTTAACCTAGCTTTTATGGCTCAATACATTTTAGGTTTGTTAATGGATCTGCTATAAAAGATTAAAATTCATTTATAAATATCGATTCACAGTCTATTATGTTAGGATTATCTACAGATTAAAAATGAAAACTATGTTAAAACAACATTAAAGCATTGGGCTCAGATCTTTGCTGCCTGACACAAATCATCTTCAGACTTGAGAGAGAAAAAAAACAAACAAACAGAGGCTACTATTTTGTTTGACAAAAAAGAAGAGTAAACCTTCTAACATCCTGGTCCGATATACATCCAGTTAAAGGGTTATTTGATGATTGTTTATTCCTGCCTGAATAGCTCAAACTTTTCTTGTTGATGTGAAAGCAAGTATAATTTGTGCCTGAGTGTTACAACTATTATTTAATGGATATAACCCAACATATCATTTATTTTTAGGTTCATGCTACCTAGCATTGGCCACATGATTGTTTATAGAAACAAAACCTTACCCAGTTTCCCTAATTAATGGGCATGAGTGATGATTTGGTGGATCTTTTTCATCACGTGACTTGTCAGAGTAGCTTCCATGGTCACAGACACCAGGCATTATGGGACTTGCCATTCAACCAATAGATGTAGATTCTCCCTTCCATCCTTTTGGTTTCACTTTTACTTTTTATGGTTGACAAAGATGTATCAATCATATGCCTACTGTTTAAATGCCAATATTTTGGCATTTGTGTGGCATTGTTTACTTAAAAAGAAACTCCATATACGCTATCCAGACGGCTATCCCATTTCCATAAAATTGATGGTTGATGAAGGCTTAGAGCAGAGAGGATGAAGTGGCTATCTCAGATTATCCAACCATCACTTGTACCCACTGCCCCTTGATCCTTCTCATTGTTGCAAATACCCATTCAGAACCTAGAGGAGCTCTCCGGTTTTGCTTAAAATCTAAAACTTCACTGGGGGATTTCATCCTATCCCTGGCAGTTAATATCATCCAGTGCCAACTGATTCACATCTGATGGACAGGCATCAGATGGACATATGTCTCTAGTTCATACAAGGATAGTTTAGGCATGTGTTTATGTGTGTGTGTGCTCTAAATCTACATTTTTAAATTCATATTCATTAAATCAATTATACTGACCCTCTCCCATTGTCTGTGTGTGTGTGTGTGAATAAGTAGGGGAAGAATAATGTCACATTATCTGTTTTGTAACATAATTTTTGTTTTAAATTATTTTAGTTAGTCAAGTAACATGTGAATATGTTCTCCTTGCTTCAAACAATATATAGTTTTTAAAGCTTCACAGGGCAAAATTTCCCTTTAGTGAATACTCTCAGTTCCTGCCCCTTTCATCAATTACTGCTACATATCTTTCTACATATATGTTTGTGTGTACTCTGTTGAAAATCCTGTTTACTTTTCAATAAAAGCATTTACACTTTGTATATTATCTGATGATTTTGTTTTATTTTCATTTAATCTATGTCTTGAAAATCCATCCATTTATCTATCTAAACAATATATCTATCATCTATAGAACTTCTCTTTAGTGTACCATAATATGAGTGTACCACATTTCAAATAATTTTCTTGCTAAATTAACATTTGGATTGTTGCCAGTCTTTTACTGCTATAAACAAGGCTTAAGTGAACAGCCTTTTACATGACTCACTTTGCACATGTGCATATTTTTCTAGCATAGAAACTGATAAATGCTGTTGTTAGATCATAGAGTATGCAGAATTTTAATTTAAATAGATATTGCTCAATATACTTCCTGTCCATGGTTGTGCAAATTTACACATCCACTAGTTGTATATGAGAATACCCTATACCTTACAATAAACCAATGTCTGATTCTGTAAGCCCTTTCTGATTTAAGCACTTAACAAATAGCTGAAATAACATATATATAAGACATAATCAACAAAATCCTATTGTTATGCTTGGTTCCTGATATTACATTCTGAGATGCAATAGCAAACTGGAGGCCTATGGTCAAGTGGACAAGGAGGAGAGATTTTAAACACCCTGGACAGTGAGCTCAAGGCAAGGATCTTTATTTGGAAGAGATTCCCAAACAAGAAGTGCAGCTAACCCCATGTTTGAGAGACTTACTCAGTAGACAGGGCCCTCAGAGTGTACAGTCAGGGCCAATCCATAGATGGAGGAAGGACAAAGATGCATAAACATCAAGCTAATAAAGCTTCATGCCTCAGGGCCCTCCATTTGCATGAACCAAGACAGGTGTGGGAACAACCCATGCAATGGTTCACATGGTAATATCCATTTACAAAACTTTCAAAATAAAATACTTTTACCTCAATAGGTTAAAAATCATTTTCTTTTTCCACTCTCACTTCCCTTCTGTCACAATAGTCCTCGCATCAGTGAATTTAGAGTGGCATTCTTGAATTTTGGGTAAAGGGAAGTTAGTTTTCAGATACATTTAATTTGAATTTAGTGGGATATATTTTTGTAGTACACAGTCACTTTTGTGCATGGCTAAATTGCCCTTAGCCAGGTTCCATAGGCTAGTAAATGTAAGAGTTGGGTTTGTTGAACTATACTGTTAATGATCATAAGGCTACACTTTATATGCCTAATAATCCATTACCAATTCTTTGCTTCCTTAACTTTAAAGCATGATAGACTAAGAGCCACTCTCCAACATTCAGATCTCTTATCTCCCTACCTGGGTCCTACACACATGTGTTGTCTTGTTACCCTATGGTGCTCTGCAATGTACTCCATGTAAATCCTCCTACTTGTCTGTACCAGGCCATACCTTTGGCCATACTCTGCCTCATCTGCAATGGCCTTTCCATTTGCGTCTGTACATATCCTTGCTAATTTCTTTATGTTTTGACATGAAGTGCAAACATTGATGAAAATAAGATAAAAGTCCCAATAGGCCACCACCAAGAAGACATTCCCACAAGTTGGTCAACATGCATCATCAATTCAAAGAGGTATTAGATGTGTTACTGTACATACACAACTCTAAATGCCTTGACGTCTTAAAGCTCTATAGGAAGAAATTTGAGAGCTGCTTTCTTAAATTTGACAACAATCTTAACACTTTACATCCTATTTTCAACAAGACACTGAAAGAAATGTAATAAACTATCAATGATTTAAAACATTTCTATCAACCTCACAAATGGAAAGACTGAATTATCTTCCTTTTCACTCCATAACGAAAGGATGTTACAAAGGTGTTGTCATATGGAGAGGTAATCAATGGCCCAGCAGTCAAAAAATTTTCAGGAAAATAGTAGATAGGCATGTCAGGCAGTATATTAAATTAATAAATTATAATAATTATAAATATACTATTTTTCTGAATTTCAATAGTTTAAAAATGTATAATATGTTTTGGTTTCTTTTCTATTTTAATAAACATTAATTTTCACACACTTATATTTTACATTTATCATTTTAAATCTTTTCCTTTAAGAGGGTCCCTAGTAGATATATGATTCAAGTCTCACAAATCCCAGATATTCCCCTGGAAAGGCAGGTCAATTTTGATCAATTTTAAGATTGTGTTGCCCCTCCAGGAGTTAGCGAGTTTCACATCTCTGGAATTAAATGCAAGCTGTGTCATGATAAATATGGAATTTAATAGAAACAATTTTTGGACCATTTGAGAGTTCAAAGTTCCATGTCACTTTTAAGCTGTTCTAAATCTCATTTATCAAAGTGAGAAAGCTTATCCTAAGAAAGAATAGCCATTGGGTGCAGTGGCTCTGCTCGTGTCATACTTAAAGAGAAGAAGAAGAGAAGGAATAAAGGAAGACGAAGATGAAGAAGAAATGGAAGAGGATGAGGAGGAGGAAAAAGAAAGAAGAGAGGAAAAGGAAGAAGAGGAAGTAGAAAATATGCTAATCATGTATTTGCATAGGAAATCTTGCTGGAAGGTGATTAGAATTCTCATTCTACAAGATAATATTGAGAGAGGATATAAAATTAGTATTTGACTTTATAAGACAGAGATGTCCAAGGGTGTACACATAGCAAAATACCAAGAGTTCCTTTTTCCCCAAATTTAGGCATTACCCCAAATTCACAAGTTTAGAGTGAAACAGCACCCCTTTCCACTGGCATTTATGATGGTTTGCCTTAGGCAAAATGCTACTTCTTATATTAGTGGAGAAAAAAAATTTCCAAAGCCCATTTGAAAAGCCCAAGGGTTCTTGAATATCAAGTAGTTCATATCAAACAACATGAATGAGTGAAGTGTCAATGAATTTAAAAAATCACAGATTTTTTTCCCTTTACATTAAATTGTTTTTAAAATCTAGAGAAGAGAGTGCTAAATATCTGACAAATGCTGAAATGTTTGATGAAAAAACCAAACTCTGCTTATCTATGGACCCAAAATGCCTATATAGAAGCACGTGGGCATATGTGCAAAGACAGAACTAAATTGTATTTATATTATAACCTTCAAAGGCTTTGATGGTAAATATTTTATGATACATGTTGATAGAATGGTGGATGATTTGTTCTGTTATTCTGTTTTTGCAATGAATAATGAGATCCTATTTCAACTCTATTTATTGAAATCATCATTTGCAAATAGAATAAGTCAATCTCTCAGGTTTGATTTTTCTCACTACTGCCACCATCATCTTCCATCTGGCCATAACCCTTGAGCTTGTTGTCTTCCTAATTAGTTGGAGATTATGATAATTAGCAGCCTGGACATGTGACTGTAGACACTACCTTTAGGCTTTCCTAGTACAGAAGGATGGCTTTCTTCATAGGAACTTTAACGAATACATGCATGTGTGCATGATATGCATGTCCTCACAGCCCACACACATTAAGGTAATACACAGAAGGCATATTCATTAGATTATAAACCCAGCTGAAGTTCAAGTTCTTAGAATTCTACATAGAATTTCTGAATTCTTAGGATTTGGGGGGCTAGCATATGTGATATCCTTTGAGCATTTGAGCTTTGTTTTCTCTTTTCTGTAATTTTGTGCACTTTAAGGTTGACGGAATAGAAGACAGAAACATCTGATTTTGAGTCATGAAAAACTATGGACAGCTTTAACAGATAAAAGTAATGTGTATATTTAAGTTTAGCTTTTGTCCAAAGTGTCTCATGTTTTAAACACTTTGAGAGTTGTCTTGATCACAACTTCAAATTTTATTTATCAGACCTTCCTTTAAGCTTCTAGTTTTTTTCTGTAAAATAAAATAGATATTCAACTAATTGTTTCCATCAAGGGCAGCATGGGTACATTTAAAAAAATGTGCCTAGGTACTTTTCCTGTTCATAACTACTGGAGATCAGATGCCTACAACACCCTGCCCTCTGAGTTCCTGGGCTTCCTCTTACATAAGATCTTTTTTTTTTTTAATTTCTTTTATTTTTTTTTTAATATAATAACATACAACATGAACATTCTTACCATATGATCATTCTATTCTTGGTATATAATCAATAACTCACAATATCATCACATAGTTGTATATTCATCACTATAATTTCTTAGAACATTTGCATCAATTCAGACAAAGAAATAAAAAGAAAAAAGAAAAACACTCATACATACCATACCCCTTACCCCTCCCTCTCATTGATTGCTAGTATTTCATCTACCCAATATATTTTAGCCTTTGTTTCCCCTATTTTTTCTATAGCCCTTATCACTCCCTTTCATTGATCATTAGCATTTCAATCTACTAAATTTATTTTAACATTTATTCCCCCTATTATTTATTTATTTTTGATCCACCATATGTTTTACTCATCTGTCGATACAGTAGATAAAAGGAGCATCAGACTCAAGGTTTTCACGATCACACAATCACATTGCGAAAGCTATATCATTATACAATCATCATCAAGAAACATGGTTACTAGAACACAGCTCTACATTTTCAGGCATTTCCCTCCAGCCTCCCCAATAACTAAAAAGATGATGTCTATATAATGCATAAGAATAACCTCCAGGATAATCTCTCGACTCTATTTGAATTCTCTCAGCTATTGACACTTTATTTTGTCTCATTTCTCTCTTCCCCCTTTTTGTCTAGAAGGTTTTCTCAATCCCTTGATGCTGAGTCCCAGCTCATTCTAGGATTTCTGTCCCATGTTACCAAGAAGGTTTACACCCTGGGAGTCATGCCCCACATAGAGATGGGGAGGGCAGTGAGTTTGCTTGTCATATTGGCTGAGGGAGAGAGGCCACATCTGAGGAACAAAAGAGGTTCTCTGGGGGTGACTCTTAAGTCTAATTTTAAGTAGGCTTAGCCTATCCTTTGTGGGGATAAGTTTCATAGGAACAAACCCCAAGATTTGTAGGCTCTGCCTATTGCTTTGGTTGTCCCCACTGCTTGTGAGAATGTTAGGAATTCTCTGCATAGGGAAGTTGAATTTTCCCCCTTTCTCACCATTCCCCTAAGGGGACTTTGCAAATACTTTTTTATTCACTGTTCAAATCACTCTGGGATTTATCGGGGCATCACTCTGGACAAACCTACAAACTCTCATGACCTATTCAACAATTACATAGGATTTTGAATTTCACTTTACCTCAGCTATTGGCAGAAACAATCACATCTTGGACCTCATCATCACAGTTAACTCACTCCTTTGGTCCTATTCTCTGGTGATCATCTCCTACCTTTCCAGCTTATAATATAAACATGAGATCTAATAAATTTTTGTGCTCATAAGGACCTATAATTACTTGATTCTGCTAACTTTACAGCATCCCTCCCTCTCTCTCCATGTCTCATTTTCCTTCTTCCTTAGTTTAGATTCCATCTTTATTATCATTCCCTCACAGCTCCCCTGTTTCTCTTTCTCTTTGTTATACTTACTTGGCAAATTCAAAATTTGGTTAATCCAACTCCTGTTATTCTGACCCATACACACACACACACACACACACACACACACAAGCAAAAAAAAAAAAAAAACACATAACTCATACGAATTTAAATTCATGGTCACCAACATCCCATGTTCCTTGGTGCTGCCTGGCAAGGCTAAATTATTTCCATTTCACTGGTCATTCCCTGTGCCTACATCATGCCTCATGTACTTACCCATATTGCTCATGTCTTCCCTTGTTTTAGATCTTTACTCAATGTCATAATATTAGGGAAATCATCTGACCATTTTATTTAAATTGGAGTACCACAGCCCTGTCAGACATCCCCTATCCACCCTCCTTCTTTTAGCTTTCTCCTAATCTTATTGCTAACTCACATAATATGTATTCTCCTTACTCATGTATTAAACTTCCTCTAACTACATAAGTAAGTAATTTCAATGAGCATAATGAGTTTTCCTAGAATAGTGCCCAGTGTCTCCACTTTTGTTTCTATTACTACCAGATATAAGAACCAATCTAGTTTTCTAAGATGAGATGGTCAATTCTCTTTCTCAAATCATCTTACTATTTTTTTGGCCCACTCAATCTCAGGAAATATCATTTACCAAGTGATGTCCAAATAAACTATGAAGTTCTTCAAGCCTTTTGTTTAAGTTTGCTAATACTGCCAGAATGCAATACATCAGAAATGGACTGGCTTTTTAAAGGGGATTTATTTAATTATGAATTTTCAGTTCTTTGGAGGAAAGGTAGCTAGCTTTCCTCTGACTTTCCCTGTCACGTGGGAAGATACATAATGAAGTCTGTCAGCCTTTCCTCCTGGCTTCTGGATTCAAACAGCTTTCCCCAGGGGATTCTTTTTTGCATTTCCAAACATCTGGGATGCTGAGTTCTTTTCCAACCTCTCCTTTTAAGCCTCACTCATTGAAGAAGGCACTCCCCTTAGCCAACAGCATGTGTAATCAGCCATAGATGAATTTCACATGCTGATGATTTAAGTCCACAGCAACAGAACAAAAAGGCACCATCGGGCCGCGGTGGCTCAGCGGGCAAGAGTGCTTGCCTGCTATGCCTGAGGACCTCGGTTCGATTCCCGGCCCCAGCCCATGTAAAAAACAAACAAACAAACAAAATATAATAAAAAACAAGAAAATGTTTAAAGATGTTTCCCTTTCTTCCTCCCTTCCTTCCTTCTATCCTTCCTTCCTTCTCTGTCTTTCCTTCCCTTTAAAAAAAAAAAAAAAAAAAAAAAAAAGGCACCATCACTTGGCCAAGTTGACACCTGAATCTAACTATTCCACCCCTCATAAAAAGGCTATAGATGCCTGTGTGTCATATTATAATGTCTTCTCTAATCTCCTTTCAATTTGCTCATTCCTTTCACCATGATAATCTACAACCAGTAATGCACAGACTTCCTTAATAAATAGGGGAGTCAATTTGATGATGCTTGCACATCTTTTGGCATTGTGTGATGTATATCATCACCAATTATGTAGCATGGATTCCATGTTCACAATTTTTCAAGACTCCTCCATCAAAATATTTGACACCCATCAATCCATACTTGAGGCTGAAAATCTTAAGTCACTTAAAATATGATAGATGTTTGTCTATATACAAGATTGGAGAACACTACATATCTGTCTGGGGAGGCACAGAGGATTCTTGGGCTAGGAAGAAGGAACAGTCGAAGCAGTACCAAAGAGATTGGAAAACATACAGTGTTGGTAAGACAGTCCTCCCAGGCTGCAACCTGAAGGGGAGGAAAGGATTCCAAAATGAGAGGCCACATCTAATCAGTTCCAGGTAGATACTTCAGCATCAATCACCTAGAATTTACCACTAGAAAGGCCCTGTAAAATATAGGACAAGAAGTGGTAGAGAACTAGAAGATTGGGGAATAAAGCAGGCAATTATAAATTAAAGAATGAATGAAATGGGGAAACAAATTTAGAGTATAAATTGATCTTGGTAAGAAAAGGAAAGTTCAGGATGGATTTGGGCCACACCTTGCAAACAGTAACTGCAGTGCTCTTTCCATTGGTAGTAATGAGACCCTTTTAGGTGAGAGAGTGATTTCTTCACTGTCCTAGAGTCATGCTGAGTAAAAATTAATCATTCATCAAGGTACACACACTCCCACACCTATGACTATAGAAAGCATTAAAACTTTAATAAAGAAGTACAATGACAGCATCTTTTTCTACATACGAAGTTTATCATCTAGTTAGAAAAAAAGCACACTTTACACATGGCATAATCTGCAAACTGGCTATGTCCAACATAATGCTTAAATTGCAGGACAGGAAATAAATTAAACTGATTATCATAGTTGACAGGATCGAAGTTATAGGGATTTCAGGAAAACTCCTGAGTAGAGATGGTGTGTGCGTATGTGTGAGTCTGTAGGTAATTCAGATTATAAACTGGGTCCTAATCTCCAGGCATGGATCACCCAATCCAGAAGGGAATAGAAGAATCTTGGTCATGCATATTATATTTGACATTCAAAAAGCTACATTGGAAATGATTGATTGAGACAGATATTAGGACTTTTGAGCAGCAGCTGTTCTCCGTAACCTATGATTGCTTGAGCAATAGTTCAGAAAGGTCTTTTCAAGGCAATGTATAGGACACTAGAAATGGGCTGGCACTGTGAAATGGCAAGGGCTAGGCCAGCAAGCCAGAAATCTGGACTATGAGTAGGGACCTGGGCCTTAGGTCAACACATTCCCCATGCCACAGGTGACTGTTCTATGTGAAGGGGAAAAGGAAGTATAAATAGAGCTGGTCAGTATAATTTACAGGTGGAATATGAGGCCTTAATATACTTCCAGCATTGACTTGTCTATGATTCAAGAATGAGATAAGGCTCATCTTTTAGATTGTAGTCAATTTATTAGAAAAAGAAAAGGAGGGAGGGCAGAGATGGACACTGATTGCATAGAAAAGATAACAAAAGCAATGAAAGCTCAAGGGAAGGAATCGATTTGGGTTACAGTCATCAGGGAAAGCCCCATGGAAGAAATACAGCTTGAGTTCTGCCTTGAAGGGAGAATAGAAGTATGAATGCCATAGGAGCCTGGAATGGAGAAGAAAAGATTAAAATATCTTGGGTGGAGAACAGAGTATACATATCTTTAAATAAGAAACTAGAGGAATATTAAAATGAGCATGCCCATGAAATGGTGAGAGGCTTAGCTGGTGAATGAGTATTTCAGCCTGCTAAAGCTGCTGGAATGCAATACAAGGAAGCCAGTTCTGGGTTTTAACAATGAGGATTTATTAACTTATAATTTACAGTTCTTAGGCCAAATTTAGGCATCAATAGGATGATACCTGGATGCTGAAAGCTCCCAGCATCTGGACTATCTCTGTCACATGGGAAAACACAAGGCCAGCATCTGCTGGTACTTCGCTCCCTGTCTTCATTGCCTTCAGCTTCTGGTTCCAATGGCTTCCTCTCTGATCTTCTCCAGGGTTTTTTTCTCTAAGCTCTTTCTGGGCTTTTTCTGTCTTTTATCCTCTCACAAAGGACTCCAGTAAAAGGATTAAAGCCACTTTGAATGGGCTGGGTCACGTTTCAATTGAAATAATCTAATCAAAAAGGTCCCACCCACAGTAGATCTGCACCTACAGGAATGGATTAAGAGAGCATGGCCTTTTCTGGGGTATATAACAGCTTCAAAACGCGGGAATGACAATGGTGGCCAGTTTGCTGATTCATTTTCAGACATATCCAGTACTGTGTTGCTGGATTTGGGTATCTCTCCTCGGTTTGTATCAGGCTGGCTAGGTGAGGCTTGTGCTCAGGCATGTGCATAAAAGCGCCTAAAGTAAACCCATACAGAGTCATTAGGATAATGAACCAGGTCCCGGGGGAAGCATTGTGATGTACAATGTCTGAGCTTTGCCAATATCCTTATGTAATAAGGTGCCTTATAAATGTTATCAGCTACAGGTTTTATGGCAAATTTTATGTCATTTTGATTATGATGCTGCTGGATGACAGCTAGTTTACGTTGCTTAAACATCCTCCGTATCTAATGTCGAAAGGAAGCTAATTAGCTATAACCATGAAAGCGGCTGTGTCATGTGAAAAGGAAACTATGTATAGTAGAGTAAATTTCTTTACCCCAGGATCAAGAATGTAATACAATGATTACCTTCAATTTTGAGACATTTAGGTAAGCTAAAATTCACAGAAAGGAAATTAAAAAATGAGAATGTATAACTGCAGTTTTCTAAACACATTTTTATTTGTAGCAGGCATTCATGACCCAAATTCTGTAATGGTTTATAGCCCAATGAATCACTTTCTCTCGGTCACCAATTCCATGTGGTTATATGTTTATTAATGTTTCCTGATGGATCATCAGTCCATATTTCTTTAGAATATCCTCAACAACATATTTATAACATTATTTAAGACTCATTATTCACTGAAATAAAACATGCAAAAGCACAAGTTGGGTAGTAGGGATATTTTATTAGTGTGTGCTGTATTCCTAGTCCCTCATCAACATAAAACACTGTAAAGAGTCTATAAATCTAATTAAGAGCATTAGGATAAGAAAAAAATCACTGAGTAGTTACTTAGGATAGGCTAGCCTTATGCAGAAGCACATTCTTAGTTGCAGTCATAAATGGCAATTGAAAACACTCAATCCTTTTTAATGTTTAATACAGAATTGACATAGATGGTGTTTGCCATTAAACAAGCATCAGCACCAGAATCAGGTAAATGCAGCTACTTCTTTTGTTGCAATGGTTAAATTCTTATCCAGGAAAAGGCAAAGTCAAAAGTTCAGAGACATTTATTGCAGATTTTCTCATGCACCATTTGCAAAATCACTTCTTCAGGACATATCTTTTCCAGTTTGTTAATAAACAAGGAAACTGACCACACGTGGTGAAATCAGCTGGGAGGTCCATTGCTATGGTTGTAAGAAATGCAGTGAAGTCATTAAGGACCCAAACTTCTAAGAAAATTTCTTCCCCATTGTAGTTTTCCTGTTAAAAGAGAGGTGGCACAGTAGTGGTGCCTGGCCTGGATATGGCTCACAGATGTATTTTGTTGATCTTTAAAAATATATAAATATTCTTAAGCCAACCATTTGAAAATTGGGAGATTTCACATAAAAAGCCAATTTTTCTGGTTTCTTGTGAAAATCTTGTGACGCTGAGCTGTGGACCCCATAGAGAAGGGCCTTGTGCTATCCAGCCAGCTGTGATTGTGCCCCTTTCTAGCCACCTTTTCTGATCATCCCCAATGATGCAAAGTTTGAAGAGCTGCACAGCCCTGGAGGCTTGCTGGTTTGCCACCCCTGCATTAGACCTTTTCTTCAAAAATTGAGTCTCCTTGACCTACATTTAAGAGCCGAGAGGAAACACTCACAAAAATCCTCTCAGAACAAAGAATATTGTTTATGAATAGCCCTCTAACTTCCTGTATATTAGGTAGTAGGTGGAAAGTTCCTTCCAAAAAAGAAAAACAATATATGACAGTGGATTTCCATTCTGCCAATGAGGTCACCATTTCTTCTTGGGTTCTTTGTCAGTAAAGAAGCAAAATTGAAACTTTAGAAAAGCAGTGAGTAAATGCAATTATCAGACTTCTGTTGAACTCAAGTCCCTGGGTCATACTGGCCTTTCTACAGATTGACTAAACTGGGAGTTACCTAATTAGTTTAAGTGTTCATTTAAGCTTAATTTTAGAGTTGTTGGCTCCTAAACATCCTGTCTCACCCAACTTTCTGGTCTCAGGCATTCCAGACATTGATAAATCCTTTAGAATAATTGTCTCCCATGGTTAAAATGCCCTTTCTGGAGAGTATGGGATTTTATCTGATGTTTTCTAGTGGTTCTTTTTTGGAGAGAGAAGGAGTGAGTTTAGAGAGCCTCAGGCAGGAGGCAAAGTGGGAGTTTGTGAGAAGAAAGGAGGCATCAAGAGGAAACTGTGCATCGCCAAAGACACAAGGAATCAAACTTGGCTCTGGCTATCCAACTAGTTCTGTGTGGCTTTGGGTATCTCAGTATCAAATATCACCATCTTCCCCGAACACTGACATTCCTTTAGGTTGCCTCAGAGCTCACCAGGGAGTGACTGAGCTTAGGGAAGACACAGTTCCTTTTTTATATAGTCCAAATGAGATAGAGAAATCCTATATATCTTTACACCCTGCTCTGTCACCAACAAAGGGTGACACTGGTAACTTCCAGCAGGCATACCTGTGTTTAAGCAACAACAGCAACTACAACAAAACAACAACTTCTAGACCACATCTAAGTATTAGATCTTCCTGATTAGTCTATTAATTGAGATATCCCAAGTCACCTTTGATATGGAGAAATCAAGTTCAAGAAATAAGAAAATATATCTGTACCATTTTTGTACAATATCCAGACAACTAATGGAAAAGGAAACAGAGCCAATCAATTCATCCTTTTAAATCTAAATTGACAACTTTTTTGATTAGTTTTTCCCTAAATTGAGCAGTCTAGTTGTCTTGGCATCATATGCACATAGTCTCATGTTCTTTTATTGACTTAGTTGAAATCTGCCATGATAAGCAATGCAGAAAATCCAAAGTGATTGAAGTAAGGTCTTAGCCCTCAGCCCTGTATTGAGATAAAATACATGTGCAAATTAGGATAAAGTCATGCAAGATACAGTAAGTGTTAAGTGATTGGTCCAAATATAGACCGATTATTTATTTTATAAGGGAGGGCAGAGTCTACCACAATGCCTGGCACATAGCAGACCTTTAACAGATACGTGCTAAACGGATGAACGAATGAGACAAAATGATTTCCAACCGTGTTGATTGGATAATTTCTTATGAAGGAGCTTAAATCTCCCCTGGTTTATGGAGGAGAGTAAAACTTTTATAGATAGAGGTAGAGTAAACAAGAAGACATTTTAGGTGGAGAAAATGACATTGAAGAAGGTGTGAAAAGCATATGGGGAGAAAGATTTAGATACATTTCGCTAACAGAGAAAACTGGGAAAATAGAATAGTAGGACTATAAGTGGGGAGGTAAGTTAAAGAGAAAGTATAACTATAATAGTTGCATTGTTCCAAAGAAAAACAAGCTTGAGGAAGACAACTTGAGAAGGCTGTGAAGGTCAAGCTTTGTATTCATTTTTTTTTTTTTTAAACACGGGCAGGCACTGAGAATCACCCTGGTCTCTGGCATGGCAGGTGAGAACTCTGCCACTGAGCCATCATGGCTTGCCCTATATTAATTTTACATTAAACAGTTTGGATGGGAGCATACCAAAAGACAAGTACCTAAATCTGTGTTTTCTTTTCTTTGTCTCTCTCTTCCACAAAATCACATAGCAATCAGGCCAATAATACATGTACTAACAATACAACCAGAAAAGTCATATGGCTAGAATATATTTTCTATGGCTTTTCAATCTTTCCTGCTATATCACTGCATTTTTAATTTTTCAAAACTTCAGCTTTATTTTTTTATTTTTTTGGGGGGCGGGGTGTGTGGTCCAGGAACCGAACCCAAGTCTCCTGCATGGAAGCTGGGCATTTTAACCACTGAACTACCTGTGCACCCTGTCAACTTTATTTTTAGGATCATTTTCTCACAACCACACATCTCTAAGTTTATTTCAATGTAAATAAAATGGATAATGAGTGGCAAGCAGCTGCAATAAATTGTATGTCTAAAATTTTAAGTTTTTAAATAATTATTTTATTTTCAGATAGACTTTTACACAAATGATCACTGATTCTGTTTAAACTGAATTTCCAAATTGCATTTTTAAGTTTTTTCTTCATTTGGTGAATTTACTGTTTCATTCAAAGTAACTGAAAATGAATCTTCTTCAGGTCAATCAATTAAACTGGACTTTTCAAACAAACCAGAAAGCCCACTCAGAGAAGTTACAGCTTCAGAGGTGGACAACCAGGATAGATGAATGTAAATTTCACATGCCACTTCTTACAATCTTTGTCGACATACCAAATTAGAAAAGCTCAAGAATGCATTCACAAAAACACTCAGAAGTTAACTTGGTTGACTATTCCCAAACTCCTGATGAGCTGTCCCTTTAGCTATGTGACACCAGCAAAACTGAATGGTTTTACAGCGAATGGGTTGTCTGTCCCTGGTTACGGTCTTGTCAGTGAAATGTTTAATGATTTTCTCTTGCTACTTCAGGGCCCCAGTGAGAAATGAGATGCCTGCGACACTTTTGGAAAGAAACAGATATCTCTAGAGTCCTGACCAACTGCCTCATATTCCAGGGAAACAAATAAACAAACCAAAAACAAGTCTACTACTGGCATTTGGAAAAAGACTCAGAACTTTTGAAAAAGCACATATTCCTGGAATTCCTATAGTGTCAGAGCATACTGCTCTAGTTTTCACTAATTGTTTACTCTGTTTAAAGATAGCTTCCACAATAAAATGGGGACACTTTCAAACAAGGGATTTAATGAACAGAATTAAGAAACAGACCTACTTCTCTCTCTCTCTTTCTCTCTCTCCCTTTATTACTTTAAATATTTCCTCTACATTTAATTATTTGGGGACATAAATTCTGCTTTAAATAAATATCAGAATTGACCCAGTGAGGAACACAATTTCTCCAAAAGCAGAACAAGAATCCCCACTGCAATATATCCATTAAAATGTTCCCACAAATTGTTCCAATCTAAATTATCTCAGGCTGCTGTGTCTTTCCAGCCTTATTGATTTGAAAAATAACAAACAAGTATAAATGACATTTACAGCTCTTAATTGGTGTCATTAGCAGTTCTTATTATTCTGCAGGACAAGCACTAACCCTTTATTGAGAATTCAGTGATGCAGGTCTGCTTGGGACTCATCAGCCTTAAAGACAAGTAATAAAACAGCTGAGTGACTGACTTAGAGCCCTATTCATCAACAAAGGCCACAGGCAGCTGGGCCTTATTTTCCCTTGATTTGTTTTATGCAGTTATTTAGACCTTGGAACTCCAAAAGGAAAAAAGGCACAGGAATGGAAAGAATTTGAATTGATCTCGCATACGCTCCAATTTTAGCAATCCTAGAGGCAAATTTTAGGGTTTATTTGTGCTGTCATTCTTTTTTTTTTGGCCAAGCTCTAGATTCAAAAAGACACACAGAACAAGGGTAGGTAGAAATTAGGACTTTCACTGTCTCCCTAATATGAAGTCTTCTTTGTACTCGCTAGATTTCTACTGAGGACTACTGGTTTATGACAGTGTGTCTCCTGCTATCAGGGCTTAAGCTCTACCTTGGGTTTTCCTTCTTCAGTTACAGAATGTGGGAAGTTGCTTGGAAATACATGGTCTTCCTGGTCCTTTGAAGTCATAAATGGTTTTCATTTGGATTCTTAGCTGATTTCTAACTCTTAAAAGGGCCTGAACTTCTTCAGGCTTCTCACGCTTCTGTGTCAAGTAAGGGTGAAGAGGGTCAATGTAGGTTTGTCACACAGGTCATCAGGTTCAGGCGCTCAGAGCTCACTGACCTCCCTGTGCCATGATATATGGCTCCCACACTTTCTCTTATGATTGCCTTTTTATTTAATTTGAGTTTGCTGCTTGTTCAGAGAGTTATTGATGTTCTACTTGGATAGCTACAATGAATATATGTTTATCTTTCATATTAACTGTAAGGTGATTGCTTCTTGATATCTAGGTAGCTGTTTCTTGTTATATTAAAAAATACAGAAAGGTAGCAGAAAATGTGCATCCTTCAATCTTGCAATCCCATCTCTATGGTGTTGGCCGAATAACTGAATATAAATAGTTGTGCATAAAATTCTAACAGACTATGAGTCTGTCTCCTTACAAGAGAGTTACACTATTCATACTATGAGGGTTTACATCTTTTGATTTCATAATTTACTAGCTGTGGAAATAGCAGTTGAGAAAAAAGCATCTTCCTTCACCCACAGCCCCCTTTTTACTTTGTTGTATAAGATGAACCAAAAGAAGCAGAAAGTAGATCAAGTGGTACAAATTGAGCAATGGCTCCATCAAAATCTGGACTTGGGTTCCTGCATGTTCCCCCTCAGTGCCCTTTCCTGCCATTAGGCCCCAGAACAATCCAACTGCTCAGCCTTGCTTGCAGGCTTTGTTGCAACAGCCTGCACACAGTCAGCTCAGAATGACACATTCAAATTAATAATCCAGGAATTTAGGTAAAAACATACTACATTAGAAGCTCAGTTTATATCAGACTAGACTGGGAAAAGGGTGTGTAAAGGAAATCAGAGACCGTTTGATGAGCTGGTTCAGAATTGTCATTCAAAAGTTGAAAAAATATATTTCAAATGAGTAATTTACATCAATTTCCTTACATTTATGACAATCTGATATAGATATCTGCCTAGCAGTGAGGTGTTTACATTCCAAAAGGAAAGGGTGGATGCCTTTTTTTTTTTCATTCTCAATTGCCTGCCAAAACCAAGCTTAGATTTGTGTGTGTTTCATGCCAGAGCCAATGTTATGATTTGTCTCTGTAAAGCAGGGTCTAGGTGTCAAATGCAAGCTGTTGGGTGCTTCCTGCAATGTATCTGTAAATACCTAGTATACTGTACTGTTAATCTGGTGCTTAAGCCACATGGAGCATCAATTCTGAATCAGAAGGGCATGCTGACCAGGCATGGGACATTTTTGCTCCCATGTGCAAATGTCAGTCAAATGTCAGTGGGCATTTTTAGCTGGTAATAAAAATTCCAATCCTCTATACCCAGTCCTTCCAGTCTTCTTTCTCTTAGCCCAGGAAGGATGGAGGGGAATTTCTTAACCCTGTAAAACACTTCCTAGCAACCAGTTGCTGACTGTTATTTTCAAAGAGCTTCTGGGTAGTCTCCCTCATAGCTGATTCTAAGCCACAGTCAGCCAAATAGGTATAGAAGAGGGAGAACAAGATGAGTCTCTGCATCAGAATCCCACCATTTGTTCTTGGTCCTCAATGACATTTTTCATGCTTTTGTTAACCACTTGTTCAACCCACTTTTCTCTGTTTAATTTAGTCTAGTTAATTCTTTAATATCATTTCCTTCAAATCAGCCCTATAACATGTGCCATCACATAAGTGCAAATAAGCAGATATATTGTGATAGGAAAAGAGAAAACTCATGGTTTTCCCAACACATTGCCAGCAACCCTGCACTCCCTCAAAGTTATATCTACCTAGAATTCATTAATACTACCTAAAGATTATTTAAGATAATAAAGGTATAGAGCTTCTATCTGCACATTATTGTACATTAGGTGCTGTGCTAAATGACTTATATGCATGATTTTATATGCCTCACTAAAATATTCAGAGCTGGACATTTCTACCCTGAATTAAGAGAAGAGAAAACTAAGACACACAAACATTATTTATCTAAGGAGATACCAGTGGTGAGTAACAGAGACTAGATTTTAAAGCACATGTTCAAACTAAAAGCCCTTGCGTGCAATCGTAATTCTATAAAAGTTGAGCTGTTTAGAAACATTTATCCCTAAAATGAATCATTTCAGATATTTTGGGCATAAGGTTCTTATACCAAAAAAAGGATGAATGAATGAACTTTATGGGAACTATGATGGCACTGAAAGGTAAATGTAGATATGAATGCGTGTATGTGGAGAGGGGACCGTGGCACTTATATTCTCAAATAGGTCCTAACCGCAGAATTGCTCTGAACTCCTAACTTAGTTTTATGCTCTTGAATGTTAAGTGTGGTAGAACACTGCCAGTCTGGGTACTTAGGACTCAAGAGCATCTTCTCACATAAAGGTACCAGGAAGCTGGCTGAATGCATTGATGCTCAATCATATGCAGTGAACTGTGAAACTTCAAGACGCACACAATGAAGATCAGTTTTCCAGAAGAAAACTTCTCACATCAATACATGAAAAGACAGTTAGACAAAATGATGGGAGGAAGTCAGAAGCTGTTCATGGAAGAAAGGCTAGAGAGGTTCTGATGAAGTGGTTCTCAACCCTGGATATACAACAGAATCATCTGCACAGTTTTTAAAAACATCAATGGCTGAATCTCCTTCCAATTCAATAAAATAAGACTTTCTGGGGAAGGTGCTTAGGTATCGGTATTTTAATACAGAGATGGTTGGGAACTACTGATCTGATGGATGGCCCCTCCAAGATGGTTGGAAGAAGATCTTTTGGGGATGGGAGTCTGTAGATAATCTCACTGTTGGGAGATTCTCTTGATTTCTAACCATCTCCTAAAACATAAGTGGACGCAAATGTGCACACACACACACACACACACATAGATCCTCCAGGACATTTTCTTTTTACTATTGTCCCTTTGACTCTATCATCCAAAACAGAAATAGGATATTTTCAAATAAACTCATTGATTCTAAGTTGTAAATGGCAGATATCTTGTCTTACTATCTTTCCGGAGGTGTTTGTGTAACAGAAGTGATGTTCAGATGAGGAAAATTCAGGTATAAAAAACATAGAGGTTAGCAAGGTAAAATCCACAAATCACACCACTTGGGTATCATATGTGGGTAACAACTATTTTGAGGAAGTACTCAATTACTTAGTTAATTGACCACAAGGAGAATAGCTTGAAAGAGAAGATGATGAGTTAAGTTTCAGATATTTTGAGTTTGAAGGTCCCATGGGTGGTTCAAATGGAGATTGCGAGTGAGCTTTAAATCTTAGAGAGATCAGGGGTGATGGGAATTACATTCCAAGCTTTAGGTTCTGATTTAAGGACTTGATAGTCAGATAACTATTCTGCCTGATCCAATGTTTTGAAAATAAATACAAAGTTCTCAATGACCAGCCATATACAGTAGCTGGCTATTTTTTATCATCTTGTAGTGAAAAAGGTGTTATTGACCAGTTTGAGAAGCTCTGCACTTGAACACCAAGCATTATATTCAGCAAAGCCCATAAGCATCACTGGGTGTCAGAGAAAAACCATA
This sequence comes from Tamandua tetradactyla, assembly GCF_023851605.1. Taxonomy (NCBI): domain Eukaryota; kingdom Metazoa; phylum Chordata; class Mammalia; order Pilosa; family Myrmecophagidae; genus Tamandua; species Tamandua tetradactyla. The sequence continues at coordinate 43,803,255 of NC_135344.1, forward strand.
AATCCAGATCTATGTGTTCTTTCCACGTTCCTGTTTCACTTGCCTTTGTGAATAGAGGGTTCTGACTGAAGTTCCACCCTCTATTTTTGAGACAGTATGTGTGAGCCTGTAGAAGCTGGATTCTGAAGGTTCTCAGATATTTACAAACCTATGCAGTATTGATGAAAACTGGTCCAGAAGCGAGGATTTCCTCTGAAGGTACGATATATCCTAAACTGCTTATTAGTTCTAGAAGATGTCGAATCAGCCACACTAAAGTCAGCTGCCCAGTGTTACTCTGTGAATGGACTAACACATTTCCTAAATAAGTCCAGATATACAGTATTGAAATACAACACCAAGGTTCAGCAAAAGAAGTCTGTGAGATCACTATTACTTAATGCAAACACACAGGTGGAATAGACAACGAGATTCTCCCAATTTACACAGAAACATATGCATGAAAACCCCTTATCAACAGGCCAACAAAGAGAAGGGTGAGTATTTATGATGGTGTTTCAGACATCATTGGGGTCTCATTATTTCCTAAGGAATACCCTCTTTTAAAGGTTCTATCTTCAGAATAAAGGCATGTGAAAAGTGAAAAGAGGAATCTTTAACCAAATGCTTAAAAATTCGGTTATTCTTTGCTTTATGAAAGTCCTAACCTCAAAGGAGAAGTGTCATTTACCCTGATGTCATCTTAATTAATGATTTAACAGAAAGTACATTGAAGAGGGATTCATAAAAATCTGGGTTTTAGGTCTGGCTTCCTCACTCACTGGCTTTGTGACCTTGGACTATTTACTTAACATATCAAGGATTCAGTTTTCTCATCATAAAATGAGGGAATCAGACTAAATGATCTCTAATATTCCTTCCAGCATTAACATTCTGCAAATTTATTCTTTGAAGATAGGAAACCTCAAATGAGCATTTGGTTTAAAGTGTGACTGGTTTTACAATCAGATTTATTGTCTATGACTAATTCAGAATCCAAGCATCTACCTGAGGAATTTTCAACTCTGGTTTTAGACACTGCAGCATTCAGAAATTTAGCATTGGGAGACTTCAGCAAGTTTCTAGGCAAACCCTTTATTTAGTAGATTAGGGAACCAAGCCCCAGTGCAAGTTTATAGCTGGCTAAGGCTATTAACTAGTAGAAACAGCTGGGCACAGAGCTGGAATTTAAAATAAGCACTCCTTATACTAAATCTTATATCTTTATTTCAAATGTATCATATATCTTTGTGTATTGTGTGTACCTATAAAATCCGAAATATAATTCTTGAGTTCACCTGCATTTTAAGGAATAGTGACCCCCCCCAAAAAAGGTGATGCAAAGATAAGGACGAAAGTTGGAAGATTCACTAATACCTGTTCAATTCCAAAATTTCATAGGTAAATTCTACAATAGATAAATTAGGAAATGTTCAGATTATTTCAAATAGTTTTAGTTAAGGAAAACAAGCTAATATCAGTTTCATCACCCTCCACAAGTAAGATCCTCTAGGGCAAGGCTCATGCTTCTCTCCCCTTCCATTATCTGCTCTGCAACTAGGTAAGGGCTAGGCAGCCAGGGATGGAAGAGAGAGATCAACTGTGGCAGAAATTTCCTGGGTAAACTTGAGCAAATCACTTTTCTGAGACCATTTTTTTTATATCTGTAAAACAAGGGGATAGGCATATATGGGTTTTAATGTCCACTTCAGCTCTGAAATTCCAGGATTCTAGTAGATAGGGGGATAGATACATAAATAGATGGATGATTGCTTAATGGACATTTTTCCTTGATTAAACTAGACATAAGCTAGAAGTCAAAGAAAATGAGAAATTCAAGTTCTCAGCTCAAGAGATTTCCTTTTTCCTCCCCTTCTCCTGGCATTCAGTAGGAACTGGTTAAACTAGAAAAACTTCAAGTTATAAATATTTAAACTGCTTTTTTTACAACCGTGCTTAGATGCAAAAGCGTTTAAGCACTTTAAGAAACAGATTGAAAAGAAATGTCATTATCTTGATTTTCTGAATTGATTTGCTTAATAACAATACTTAGCATTTATATAGTGTTCTGTATTTTCAAATTGCTTTATAATCATTAATCAGTTAATTCATGCAACCTCTCCGTGAGGTCAAGATTATTATCCCAATTTTACAGACAGAGAAATGGAGAGGGAGAAATTAAGTGACTGGCCCAAGGTCATTGAGGAAGTGAGTGACAGGCTCCGGATTAAAACTTTCAGATTGAGTCTACATGGCTAAATGAATTGTAGAATTGACATAAACAATTGAATAATTAAAGGAGAAATAACTATTTTCCCCAAATTGGTTAGAAAGTTGATTTAAAGCTGGACATTTACTGGGCTTGAATTATGCTAAATGCTGTATTTGTAACTTTACATTTCACATATAGAAATAAATAGTAGATACCCTTTCAAATGGACTCTAATTTGTGCTATGTTGTTCCCTGTCACTGTAGCAATCTTCCTCAATCTTATTGACCAATGGGTGGTTGCTCTGCAAATCTTTTCTCTAATGTTTATTTGAGAAGTCCTCAAAACGTCCCCCAGGAGCACTGCACTCTAATCTCCTTCTCCCTCCCACATCCCATTCCTGGGGGGAGGAAATTGGAGAACCTCTGGATTAAAACAGACAATTTTTAACTTCCAGATTTGTTTGTTTGTTTGCAAGGGCAGACACCGGGAATCAAACCTGGGTCTCCAGCATGGCAGGCGAGAACTCTGCCACTGTGCCACCGACACACCACCTGGCATTCTTTTTATTATACAACCAAGGTTAATAAGAAATTTGAATAAAAAATATTTGGGATATCAGAGAGATTTACACTTGATTTTTAAAGGAAGACTCCTACTCTGATAAAGGAGACATTAAGGCAGACATAACAACTTGAGTGAGAAATAAAAGGTGGGGAAGAAAGAATCTGGAGGGTTTTGAGGCAGAATTCAGGCAGGGTGCTGAAGATGTTGGAAAAGTGGAGGATGCAGCATGGTGTAACACGATGGGGTAGGGATGCATTAAGCAGGTCATAAGCTTGATTCACAGCAGCACTGGAAGCTTTCAGGCAGGAAAGTGGAAAACCATATACCCGTTTATTCCTCTCAATTAGTTTTCACTGTTGCTGTTGTTTTCCCCCCTCTATCTTTAAAATTTTATAATGAAAACAATGCTTGAAAGAGAGATGCCCGAAAGCGTCTAGACTTTGTTGTGCTTTTAACTAGCTCCAGAACCTGGGACAAATTGCTTTTGGTTGTTTGAGGACTCAATTTCCTTATTAAACTGGGTGAGGGGGGTGGAAAGAAATAAAAGACACAATGTTAACTGAGCAGGTATTGCGCCAGCTCCTGTCCATCTTCTCATTTAAATCACAAGAACAGTGGGAGATGGTTGTGATTTTCATCATTTATAGATGAGGAAACAAATATTTTGAAATGTTATGCAGCATGCCCAAGGAAGTCATAGAACTGGTTTTTTTGAATTAAGGTTTGCGTGACTTTAAAACCCAAGTGCTAGAATATTTAAATGATATCCACCCTTTTAGGATAACAAATAATTAGTATAAATTTGGGATAAAAGAAAACTGAGTTTTCCAGCAACACACTGGTTTACAAACTTTGCTACACATTAAAATCACTGGGAATTGTTACATAACTACTTGGTTCCTACTCCAGCCTTCCAAGTAAATTGACAAAGGGTGACATCTGGGCATCAGGAGAAACCCCACCTCCATATGGTTGGAAACAGCTAACATGAGGAAATATTAGACTAAATCAAGAAATGTAGCAGCTAACTGTCCTCAACAATGAGAAATGATAAAGATTCATTTTGGTTGAAAATTCTTCCTAAATTGTGCTTAATAGAATTGACAATATTTTGGCTGATTTGTCTGATGCTGAGAGTCTATGATAAACCGAGGTTTTCAGAAGAATGGAAACAATTTTACCTGCTTTATGATTCATTGTCTTTCTCTGATCCCCTGTTAATTCTTTGTCACTGCATTTTTCTCTGTTTATTTCCATCTCTGTCTCTGTCTCTCTCTGTGTATCTCTTTCAAAGATTCAGAGTTCTAACTGGAATCATCTCAAGCTCTTATTTTGAAAATCACCTTGGAAAAATTCTGTTCATTTTCAGAGTCCACTCATATCCCACATAATAATGGGGAAAAGTGAAGATTTAGGAGTTAGATCCCTAGGTTTTAATCTTAGCTTTACTATTAATTAATCGTATAGTCTTGAACAAATGGAATAACCTCACTAAACTTTAACTTCCTCATTTATAAAACAAAAATAAAAATATTTAATTCATAAAAAATTGACTTCACTAAACAAGTGAAGTCAACAAAGGTGCCTGTCACGGTTAGGGACACGTGTCAACTTGGCCAAGTTGTGGTACCTGTTTATCTGATTGGGCAAGCCTTGGCCTGTCTGTTGCAATGAGGACATTTCATAGGATTGGGTCATGATCACGTCGGCTGCATCCACAGCTGATTCCATTTGTAATCAGCCAAAGGGGAGTGTCTTCTGCAATTAGTGATGCTAAATGTAATCATGGGAAGCCTTTTAAGGAGGACTCAGAGGAGACAGGTTCCATTCCTGCTTTGGCTGGTGAGCTCTCCTGTGGAGTTCATCCAGGCCATCCATTGGAGTCATCGGCTTTGCAGCCTGCCCTGTGGATTTTGGGCTCTGCGTTCCTACAGTCACGTGAGACACTTTTATAAATTTTATATTTGCAAGTGTTCCCTGTTGATTCTGTTTCTCTAGAGAACCCTAACTAATACAGTGCCCTAACCCAAGGCTGGCACACATGCACCTTCTTTTTCTTTATTTTTTATTTATTCTTTTACATGAGCAGGCACTGGGAATCGAACCCAGGTCCTCTGGCATCACAGGCAAGCATTCCTGCCTGTTGAGCCACCATGGCCCACCCTGCATATACCTTCTTTCTTCTGCTCTCCATCCTGCCATTCCCCCAAATGATGCCATTTAAAGCTGTGGTTGCTTCCTTCCATGACTATGTGCGTTTTGCATGTGTGTAGGCATTTAACCTATTTCTTTCATTCTCTGAACAGCATCTTTCCCAGAACAGAGGTTTTTAATTTTAATGAAGTCCAACTTATCAATGTCTTTCATGGGTCATGTTTTTGGTGGTGTACCTAGAAAGTCATCACCAAATGCTAGGTCATCTAGATTCTTTCCTATGTTAATGTACAACTCTGCACAAGTCAAAGTTACATAGTTTTACACCGAGGTCTATAATCCATTGTGAATAAATTTTTGTAAAAGGCATAAGATCTGTGTCTAGATTCATTGATTTTTTTGTAGGTGGATGCCTACTTGTTCCAGCAGTACTTCCTGAAAAGACTTCTTTCTCCATTGAATTGCTCTGGCTTATTTATCAAAGATCAGTTGACTGTATTTGTGTGGGTCTGTTTCTTGGCTCTCTGTTCTGTTCCATATTTCCATTTGTCTATTCCTATTGTTTCTTTCGTATAACATTGTCTCATTTCAGACTTACATTGTTGTCTCATTGTCCACATTTTATTGTATCTTTTATTTGCACGTTTCTCAGGCAGTTGGCTTGTCTTTGTAAACAGTTTATAAGTTGTTTAAGGATAGTGGCATATGATGTTTAGGGAAAATATATTCACTCCTCCAGCCCTCTCCCATCTCATCCCTTTTCTCATTCTATTTCCCTGCTCCGGGGAATCAGACAAAACTATACATCTCACAGGATCCACATCTATAATCGGTGACACATGTAAGAAAAAATTAGTTATTTTTTTTGCAAAGCAAGGATTTTCTCATTACTGGGGTCACTTCTCGAGTTAGTCTTCATGATGAATATTAAGCCAGTAAAGTTTTGGAGGTGCCCTGAATCTTAAGCTGCAAAAAAGTAGTAATATGTCAAAGTAGAAATTAATTTTTTGTCTAAGGCAATGCTCACACAGGATATTGGTAGCCTCATCCTGAACACAGCTCTTTCTAGATGTTACATGGTAATGAGTGGATAAAAATCTTCACCAGGGCCCTACAGCAAAAACCTGATACCCTAAAGCATGGGATTTGCCTGCCCCTATCTTAGCACAAAACTTCAAATGTTGTTTTACTTTAGAGTTCTCCTTTTAAATCCAGCTCCAGTGTTTAACTGGAAGGAGGCAGTGAATTTCAACAATTGACATGCATTGTTGTCTAGGGGAATTTTCCCCTCCCTTGTTTCAAATCTTCTAGGTAACATTATGATATTTGATTTGAAATTTCTGGGTAAAAGAAATCAGTGTTGCCCAGGCTTTACCGCAAGATAATGGATATTTTTATTGTGAAATATATTTTCAAATCATTCTCATTCTGGGCTAGGTTCCACTCATCTGGAATGTCCTTTTCTCTTCCTTGTGTTTATTTAAATCCTGCCCAGCCTTTATACCTCATTTCAAACACCTCTAAGAAGCTGTCCCTAACTCTAACAGCTCTCACTGATCTCTTCCTTTAATCTCTTCTAGCAAGGATGCTATGCACCACAACAATTGAATAATTAATTACTATATGATATTTTTGTGCCCTGTCATTTCTTATTTTCTACACTGCATATGTTTTAGTTTCATCTGTCAGCATTGATTGGAAGCTTGTGAATGGCAAGAGACTTGCTTTCTCAACATGCACTCTCTATAATTCTGTATTTATAGCAGGTACTCAAAAATTCATATTTGTTCGTTGATCCACAATGCCTTTGGTTTTGGGGAGGAGAGGAATGGAAATAGGTTTAAGAAAGAGAAGTTGACTTGCAGAACAAAGGGTAAATTTAATGAAATGTTGCATTATTTACATATAAATTTACTTCATGAATTCTCCATTGTATTTAAAAAGCTTATCCTGGTTCTCTCTCCCTTGCCTTTTCCTAAGTCCCTTTTCTCTGTTGTTACTTGGGATGAGCTTTGGGAATGCAAATTATTTCTTCAACTTTAGACCAAAGCAAAACGTAATTAGAAAGGGAGATCAAAGAGGCACCTCTAATACATCTCAAGGCCAAATATGAATGGTTTCTGAATGATCTGCTACTCCACTAAATCGTGTCACCCAGATAATCAAAAGTTATGCTACCACAGTTAATCTCACATTAACCCCTGCATTTTAAGAAGGATAGTGTGAGTCTGTCCAAAAGAGTATTGATCTCCTTTAACTCATCACAAGTTAACTCTTTGGCTTGGCAAAGCTTCTTTTAAGACCTGATCAGAAAGTTAAAGAGTATGAAGAGATTTTAAAAGACATAAATAGAAATAAAAATTTGAAAAGCAATAAAAAACAAAGCATTGAAGGATTCACTGGCTCTCACTTTTGCAAACTCTTTGGATTGGGAAAAGGAGAAGGGGTTCACTACAATAGAAAAAAGAGAGGACTTGTCTGACATCTGGCATTGCTACTTGAATGATAACATATTTACAGGAATTGTGAAGCTTAATTAAAGCAAGTACCATATTTTGCCTTAAAAAATAATATAGAGAGTTGTACATGTATTGTAATCTTCATATATGCGAAATCATATAACAGATGTAAATGGGAAGACCCTTTTCACAACAAAAAAATACAATCAAGTAAAGAAGTAAGGTAAAGAGAAACATAGTTGGAGTTAGACTATTCCTGCAGATGAAGAAATTGTGCCCTAGGGAGGTAAGATGACTTGCCCAGGGTGGCACAGTCTATTCATCTTGTCAGAAATATGGCAATAAAATGAAAATAGCAATTTCCTGGCTCATCATTCCTTTCAATGCATCATTGTGGAAAGAGAACATGCTTTGATAGAAGTAAAGATTGTAGGATGTTTTTGAGGGAAGTATGGATGCATCTTTCAGAATAGGGGCTAGCTGAAAGTGCAGGATTATCTAGATAAAAGAAATAAAGTCAATGACCTTTCACATCTCCCTATGCCTTAGAAAGGAGGTTTCATGATATCTATTTTGGAAATGAGTTGATGAGAAATTCAGAAGATTTCAAAAATGAACATATGCGCCGATTTGTGATAAATAGCAGTTCCACCTTTCTATAGAAACTCTTAACCAAAGAAACTCACTGCCTAAGAAGCGATGTCAGATTGGAGTTTAAAACTCTCAACACCCCAACGTGCAACCAAATTTGAGGCTGGTTTACGTGAAATCTCGGAGCATGAATCAGCTATAAAACCTGACATTGTTGATATTGGGGCAAGTTATGTGGAAAGTTTCCACCATTCTGGAATTCCAGTCATGAATCCTGTATTGCCTTCTATATCCCCAACTCATGGAAAATTACCTAACTCAGAGTTGGTGCCTTATATATATGGAATGAATGAATGAATTGAAATAAAGAATTAAGCAGAGGAGAGAGAGAAAAATCACCCAGTGATTTGAGAAACTTGAGTTACTATTAGTTTTGTTTCATAATTCATTAGTTTGATTGAGTGTGCCTAAGTTGAACATCTGGAGACAATTGAAAGGTATATAAATAACAATCACATTTTTTGAAAGATGGATAAATAAAAACCTATTTTGGAAAATTCAACCATAATAAAATCTTCTGGAAATTGTATAAATGAAAGGAAGCCATCCCTGTTTTTGCTTTATCACAGATCCAAGCAAAGTAGCATCATTAGACATATTTAAATTATGATGTTTTACCTGGTACCTTTTAAAACTGTGTGACTCCCTTCCTGGAGTATATCACTGCAGAATATTTATATAATCACAGGTATACATATGTATGCAAATACACATATTTATTGCTCAAAATATTTCTATGAAGTGAACATATGTTTGTGGAATTTTTTCTTCACTCTGAATTTTGTGTCAGATTCCTAAAGCAGAAAGGGATTGAAAAAGCCACTGACTACTCCATCATTGCATTCCCCATAGAATCAACCAGAGCATGATACCTTGTACACACTCAACTGATAAATAAGGTCACATTGTTTCTTTCTTTAAAATTTCCAAGGCTTCGAAATAGGCTTCAAATTAAATCCCAAATCCTTGCTTTTGTCACAAGGCCTTACTTAATCTGCCTCTTTCCCACCTCATTTCAAATCATTTTCCCCCTTTTCCTCTCCCCCTAGCCCATTAGAGTTACAATATTTTTTTCAATTGAACACCATGCAAATTGTTTCTCCCTTAGGCCTATCATACCTGTGGCTCTCTGCCTGGAATACTGTCCTCCCAGAGCTTTCATGCTACTTCTTTCTGGTCATTTTTCCCTGTGGTTTTGTCTGGGTTGTTATCTTCACAAAAACTTACCTTCTTTTTTCTTTCAATTTATTCATTTACTATAAAAATATTTATTTACTTTTGTATTTACTTTCCCAGTAAATCATAAACTCCCTAAAATCAGAGCTATTTTTGGTTCTGTTCAACTCTATATCCCCAACTCATGGAAAATTACCTAACTCAGAGTTGGTGCCTTATATTTATGGAATGAATGAATGAATTGAAATAAAGAATTAAGCAGAGGAGAGAGAGAAAACATATTGCTATTTCAGAGTATTTGGCAACATCTCAGTTAAGGTGGGTCACTCTCTCTAGTGGAGGAGAGGGGCTGTGGGCTGAGATCATTTCTTTTCCAGTGGGAGCTAAATTTACAAAGTAAATTTAAGGTGAGCTTTTAGGGTGTTCAGTGGTCAGGCTGGGGAATTTGGAATCTATCTTCAACCTGAAATTTAGTAACTAGTTTCTCTATGTGGACAAAAGATGAATATTTGGGGTCAGCCAGCCTCCTCTCTCCAGTGGTCAGTTCTAATGTTGGGTTCCCAATTACACCAGTAAAATCCACAGCAGAAAACATTGCCTACAAAGCTATGCCATGTGTGTGTGTATGTTGGGGGTGGGGGTGGGGGAGTAGAAATAGCACCCTCCTCTACCTGCCTATATTTAAAATAGTATTTGATTTTTCAGGATTTCACCTAGACACAAGTTTTTATTTGAACATCGTTTGAAAAAAATATGGATCCCTCTAGTAAGTGAATATACAGAAGAGAGGAAAACACTGATCAAGCCTGTGTCATTCTATGTGATGCTATTATCCGCAGGATTGTGAAAAATCTGAAGAATTAAAACAGCCTACTAGATTTAACAGCCTTTACAAAACTCTAAGAGATGTTTCTGGGGTGCAAATCAGCAATTTTGAATTCTGGTGAGCAGCAAATATTGTTTGGGCAGACTTTTTAATATTTCTAGTCCTCAGAAACCTAATCTTTTCCCATTTGGGGGTGACAGTGACCTTAAATCAGCTCTTCATAATCTGTTGGCAAATAAAATCAAAATATATGCTTAGACAACCTTTTTTGCACACCTTCACAGAGGAAAAAATAATAATAAAGGGAGTTCTCAGCCCAGAATATAAACTATGCTGACAATTACACTCGGCTTGCCTAGACATTTTCTGTGCTAAGCTTCACAAGGGGAGTAACACAAAGCTTCCTTGCACATTGAGAAAAATCAATTTCCTAAGAGATATATCTCCATGTGTCATGATCCAGTGTATGATTGTGGCCTTTGATGTCTATTTAGCTAGCAGCAAATTTACAGCCATAACTTTTAATTCCCAGCAATGAGTGCAGCAAAAATAACTGAACAGTTAAATAGGAACCTTGTGCTCATTGGGTGACTGTAATCAACTTCCAGGAATGACCTTGAAATTGGACATTCCTTTCTCCTTAAGCACCATTAGCAATATTTTTCAGAAAGCAAACCATTTAGCTGGTTAGCCAAAAAAAAAAAAAAAAAATACCGATAAAAATCTACTCTTGGCTACTCTCTAAATTGCATTGCACTATCTATTCGCCAGCTGAGGATGAAGAGCATTGTATATTAAAAGATTTTCATTGTGTAATAATGTGAACACCAGCAGCAGTAATTATAAAATCAATAATTCGTAATAAATATGTCCTCCTTATATAATTACTAAATGATTGCAAAACCAATATTATGCACTAGTTAGAATGGAAAAGGTTGCTGTTAAAGACTTTCTATATTACACATTATTGTTCAAATCTTAAACACCCTTGGGCAAATGAAGCAAAGCTTCATCCTCATCAGAATTAAACTAAATGCTATTTCTTTTTAAGCTACTTAAAAAGTATTTGATTCATGGTGAAACTAATTATTAGATTAAAATACCCATCTCCAACAAAGCTGTATGTGTGGGGCCTCTACCTCCTCAATCATGTTGTTTTCCCAATGAAGAAATACATATCTGCATTCATCTGCTACAGGAATTCATCTAATTGTCACTTCTAATGTCCTATAAGTAAAGCCAAACCCACATTTCATTGTTCCTTATATTTCAATTCACAGCACATGGGGGCATATCCTTGCTGGAGCTGTTGCTAAATTTGCATCATGTGAAGACAGAGTGCGTTTTTGGTCTTTGATCATGTTACTTTTGAATTGCTCACATCCCTGTGAGGTTATTGAGAATCGGTCACTATCGTTTACTGCTGGCTCTGTCAACACACCAAGATTGAGCAGTCACCAGAGTTACCACTCAGATTGGAACATGGTATTTTTAAACTCAGAAGACTTTTCACTTAGTCCCCTAACTCCAAGCAGTCTTCTTACAATTCCTCATGGAGTATTTGATATGAATATTTGTTAAGTTCCTACTTGGTGTACAACCAACCCTAAGCTGGGCGACCTGGGAGAAAAAGGAAAGAAACAAAAGGAAAAGTATGTTTTTTAACTTAAGGTAGTATATGATCTAATTGGGGGCGTGTGCATTTTCTAGAAAAAATAATTGTGTTAGAAACTGTCACAGTGGTCTTAAGCCTCATGAAGATGACATTAATTATCTCACTTGATCCTCGTACATGATCACATAATATAGAACAATCTAACCAGCATATAGCAAGTTGATGTCAACCTCAAAATGGACTCTGTGGGCTACAGACCTGACAACTCAAATATGTATCATGGACCCCATCTTTCTAGGGTTTATTTCACTGACCACTCAGACCTGGTATCTCACTTTCTTGACCCACTGTAGGATGGAATGGTCATCAGTCCTACCTAGGATTTTGCTCTTTTCACATTACTTATTAGCTCCCCAGCTAAGCATAGAAACAAAGAATCCATCTGTTGGAGGAGATCACTGAGACCAGTTCTCATCCAGTTCTTGTTTTACGTATTAGAAAAACAAAGAAAAAGAGCTTTTGCATAGCTCCCCATAATCACCACCACACTTGGCCCAGTTTGAAGCTCATTTGCTCATTTGTTCTTTCCTTTTCAGCAATAATATATTAAGAGATAACTCTTCAATAGAATTTCCATTTCTAATCTAGCCTTACAATGATTTGTATATCAATATGACTTATAAGGATTATTGGCTGTAAAGCAATATGAATGACTTCCATTTGGGTCTGATGGAAACAGAAGTGATCATGGCAAAGGAATGGTGCAGCTTATTTCTAATTCTTCTGTTTGGTCTCATGCAAACATTTGTAGTGAATAGAAAAACTATAGGCTGCTCTACGTCACCCAAAATTGAGGACCTAGGTTCACTATTTTGAGAAGGTAAATTGATAAAGATTTTTCTATGACTATTCAGCATCAGCTTTAGGAATTGAAATAGCAAATCTCTTTTATTTGTAAGTTTTAGGTCTAGCAATTCCACATCTAGGAATTTAAACTACAAAAATACTTATACACATGCCCAAAGATGTATCTGAGAGCATTTCCATTGCAGCATTGTGTGCCACAGATAGAAAATGGAAACAATATGCATGTTTATCAGAAGCTGTTAAGAAATGTGAGGAATTCAAGTCCACTGAATTTCATATTTGAAAGAGGATAAAATGGAAAATTTTAGGTTGAATATAAATTGCCAGAAAAAATAAATAAATACAACCTATAGAACGGCACAACACAAAGAGTGAACCACAATGTAAACTTATGGGTTATAGTTAATAGTATAATTTTAATAATAATATTTCATCAATTGAAGCAAAGTTACCACACTAATGCAGAACCTTAAATTTAGGGACAGTTATGTGTATATGAGGGGGATATATAGAAACTTTGAATCTTCTGTATGATTTGTCGGTAAACCTTACTGCTTTTTAAATTAATTGCTGTAATTAATGAGAAAAGAAAAAGGAAAGAGTGACAGAAGTATGAGGAAGAAACATACACCCTTAATGGGAAAAGCCTCCTGGTTAGGAGAGACAGATACCTAATGAGATGTCATTCCAATGAGATGTCATTCTACTCCAATACAGGTGTCAGGGTCACCAGCAATGGCTTGACTCACACAGTCTTTGATGGAAAGACGTTTGCCTCACAGAGAAGAGACCGAACAAGGTCAGCTTCACTAGTGGATGCCAGTTCCTCTTAGCTAGAGGGTCTCAATCTGTGCCCGCACAGGGAAATGTTCAATGTGCAGCACCCCTCATTTGCATTCCTTTGCTTCAGCAGTGAAGGAACCCTGCTCCCTTGCTGCCAGGTACAAATATACCACCTGGGTGTGAGCTGGATGCTGTAAAACATGCCCACCGGAGTCAGGCTGTCTCCAGTGAATATCCACACATGTTTTGGAAAATAGGGGAAGGAGTAAACTGGTAGTCCCCTTATCTATTACTTAGGGTGTGGGTTTTGTCCCACCAGAATGACACACCTGTCCTGAGCACCGGGATATGTATTTGTAGGTCCCAAGGCCCTGCTAGGACTGCCCCTACCATTAATTCCAAGATGTAGTCTTAAGCAAAGCAGGAAGTCACAGAATAACATAAGGAGTAAGAGCTCTCATATTTTAAAAAGAAAGGTATGTATATGTGTTCTATTTTCAAATTAATAGGGAAAAAAGGCCATAAAGAGGCATGACAAACTCTTTATGTTGAGGAAGAAGAGTGCAGGTGCAGAAATGGGCAAAAAGAATATTTTGTGTTTTGGTCTGTATACCTCTGTATTTTTTTAATCCTTCAGAGTTATTACATGCAACTCTAGTTCATTTCCATTGCTGTATAACATTCCATTTGATACATACATACACATGAAATGTTGAGTGAAAGGAGAGATAAAGAAATACATTCCAATGTGTTTCCATTTTTATAAAATTCAGAAGCAGAAAACAAAAACAAGAAACATAAAAGAACCCACCACCACCAAACTATATTGCTTAAGCATGTGTATATAGTTGGTGAAACTATAAAGAGAAACAAAGGAATAATTATCACAAAAGTCAGGAGAGAGATTTAGAGATGTTAGCAAATGTTCTATTTATTGACTTGTGTTACAGTTCCTAGGTGCTGGTTCTATAAACTCGCATAAATATTTAATGTACTTTTCTGCCCATGTTACAAACTTCACAATAATCAATACATTATAAATATGCAATATAAAATAAAAGATCAAAGTGAAATGAATGATTGTTTACAACATTTGATACAAAGGAGGATAAATAGGTAAGTTTTATACTGGCAATATGATATAAAGTAAGTTTATGGAGATCTAATAACCTCAAGAGCAAAATTTAAGGTAGAGATAATAGCAGTATCTTTGATGTGTATAACTTCCCAAAACTAAAGCATTTTTGCTCAAGGGTGCCATTTGTTGTGAGAATCAGCCTGATTTTTTTTTTAACAGATAAGACTTAGAGACTCAGGGACGTTGAATAAATCTTTGGGCCCTCCTTTTGTTGGTCCATACCCAGAAGTGATGCCTGGGATGCAAGAATTCTGCTCTAGTGCTCTTTCACGGCAGAACCTCGGGGGGGAGGAATAGAGGTTAAGGTGCCCCAGGTGAGTGCCGACATAAACATCAACAATTTTTTGACTGGATAACAAAATTATAAAATAAGCAAAGCAATTTCGTGTCACATTTTTATACTACGTGCAATAAAAATCATGATCTATTGTATTACACGATGGTAATACCAAATTTGTTCTATTTTATTTTTGTAATGTTAGGGACTCGGTTAATTGCTTTATACAGATTATCACATTTAATCTTCACATAATCTCCTGAAATTGTTATTATCCTCACTTTACCGATGAGAAAACTGAGGTCAGAGATTTTGGAAAAGCGGCCTGGACCCCACAGTTAGTAGGTAGCAAAGCTGACTCCTGTTTCACGTCTGTTGCATTCCAAGCTCAGGCTTTTACTTTCTACCCTGTACCAATTCTCACCTATTCAAAATATAGCACAACTCGTCCTACAACATAGTATTACCATATATTAAAAGTCTTGACCCTACTTTCATGTACATTTACCACTCCCAGATTTTTCTTTTAATAAAAGCAAGGAGAGTTTTTCAAAAATACAATATTTTAATTGATAAAAATTATGTCATAAAAAATAATAAAACATTATGAAAGTGTACATGGTGAAAGCTAATTCTCCCTTCCCATCTTTGACACCTGGGCCCTTTCCCCAGAAAAGCCTTTGTTACGTGTATAATGTATCTGTGTGTGTGTGTGTGTGTGTGTGTGTGTATGTGTTCTAAAGCAGGAAAACATTATTCATACTCCATCCTCCTTTGCTTTTTAATTTAACTATATGTCAAAGATAATTCAGTAATCAACGCTTATGTTTTAAGGCTATTTAAAAGTTTTGATCAAAGGTAAAAAAATAAAACACCATCGAAGCAGATAAAAAAAAATAACTACCAACTTCACACCTATCCCAACACCATTCTCTATCTCTCTTAATACTTTTCACTATTATTTATTTCATTATTTCTTATGTGCTGCCATGTTTTAACTTGTTTTAGACAGTATCTGTTGAGATACCCTTATGGGACAGGCAGCTCGGGCTCTTTTGAATTAGCTCTCCCTACTTATTGTTCTAGTGTGCTAAGGCTGCCAGAATGCAACACGCCAGAAATCTACTGGCTTTTATCAAGGGGATTTATTTAGTTACAAATTTACAGTTCCTCAGAGGAAAGGTAGCTGGCTTTCCTCTGTGTTTCTCTGTCACACGGGAAGGCACATGGTGATGTCTGCTGGCCTTCTCTCTGGCTTCTCGGTTCAGTTGGCTTTCCCCAGGGGAATTCTTTTCTGCATCTCCAAACATCTGGGTCTGAGCTGGCTTTGAGTGCTGAGGTGTGCTGAGCTGCTGAGCCCTCTATTGACATTTCTCTTTTAAGGCTCCAGCTAATTAAATAAAACATTACTCATTATGGAAGGCACTCCTCTTAGCTGGGCGCACGTGAATCAGCTATCGATGAATTTCACATGCTGATGATTTAAGTCCACAGCATATCAAAAAGAAAAAGTCTCTTCTTTCTTTATCTTGCCACTTGGCATATCAAATTGTCCATTAATATTTCATTTTCTTGGGGGGTATATCAGTTATCCATTGCTATGCTGCAAATCACACTAAAGCTTTATGTCTTAAATGAACAAACAGTTATTATTGCTCCTGAATCTGGGTAAAGTGGGGTGGATCTGCTGGACTGGGCCAGGCTTAGATGATCGTAGGTAAACTAACTTTTGTATCTGAAATTAAGTCATGGACTGATGAGTGCTGAGTGTTATAAGTGTTATAGATGGCCTCGACCACATGCTTGGCAGGTGGCTGTTGACTGGTGCAATGGTGTAACAGGGCCACCTATCCCTCAGCATCCAGCTGTTAACTCAGGCTCTTTTATATGAGGGTAGAACGGTTCCAAGGTAGAGAGCAGAGGCATGCACAGCCTCTTGAGGCCTAGGTGTGTACCACTGGGAAAGTATTTCTAGTTTATTATCCACTTTGGCTACAGCATTGTGAGATGCTGTGAAATATGCCTTCCTTAGGGACCACACAGTTTTTGCAGCCCTCTTCTTATCAATGCAACTGAGTACACAAAGTTGTTTTAAGGCTTGGGCAACTGAGCTGTACTTAGACCAGACTTGAATCCATTGACAGATGTGTTGTTTCTAGATTTTTCCATGTTTTAGTAATCATACCCAGATTTCTTCCTATTGGATTCAGATGCACTCTATTTTCTGGCTCTATAAAGCCTTTTCCTTTGGATTTACTCCTCCCCCTTCCATCTGTTTAAAAACCAGCCAATTCTCTCCTGATATCACCTCTTTCTTATAATACTTTGCTACAGGCCATCATTAGACACCAACTCACAATTGCACTGAATCTTTCCAACCACTTCCCCTAGAGCCTCAAACTCAGTGGGATAAGATCTGCTATCCAAGTTATTGCCCATGGCAGTTTTGCCAAATATTTTGCTGTCGGACTACTATGTATGTTTTCTTGTTGCCTGCTGTCTAACAGTAAACTAGTTTCACAAATATTAGGTTTTTATTATGACACTAGCTAACTTCTATTTTCAATTCATTTGTTAAAGTAACTTTACTTGCCATTATAAAGAAAATGTTATCTCAGTTAAATAAACCTAAAGGTTTATTTATTTTTTGTTCAAGCCAATTGCAATGCAAGCTAGGCTGGTAACCTTCCACATGGGATTACAGGACCCAGGCTCTACTTCCATTCTGTGGCTCTAATATTTCTCTTCAATCTCAGCATCCCTTGCTGGAAGCTTTCCCTCAAGCCAGCAGACAAAATACAACAGACAGTGGCAGATTATGCAGGAGAATTCTATGACTAGGATCAGAAGAGGCAAGTCTTATTTCTGCTCACCTTCCATTGGCTGGTACTCTGTGATATGACCACACTCGAGCTAAGAAATGTTCTCTTTTTGTGTGTCTGGTAGGAAGATATGTTTGCTGAACAGATGACAATCTTTATTTCACACCTACTTCAATAACCTACGTCCTGCTGCATCTCAGAAGTTTTCTAGTTGGATCATCGCATTCCATAATTTCCAGTGAGGGAGAAAACCCAAGAATTTTAAAAAGGATATCATCTTTAAGGTAAGGGTTTGGTAATGGAATCTGACTTGTAAAAGGGACAGAGATACATATGGCATAAAAACAACAACAAAAAATTGTCACAGGTAGGGAAGGATATAAATCAAAGAGAATCTATTTGCAGAAAATCGACTGCAGGGTTCAGTTTTCTCCCCATTTATAACATCCAAAACAACTGGAGCAAAGCAAAAGTAAAACAAATCACAACCTGGAAGTGGTTGATTTTGCACTGTACTTAATTTTCTTCTCCATCACCTCTTCCCAAAATGTTTCCCTCTCCTTTAACCCGAAGGACAAAGGGAGAGAATACAAGTGGCTATGACTCACAAACTATACCCAAATGCATGACAATTTTTAAGACCCAAGAATCTGCTTGGGGTTTGTGAACTAGTGGAAAGATCATGAGGGTAAGTGGAAGAAATGGGGAGGGAAGGTGCTGGTACTTAGGAAGAGAAATAAAGTTAAATGGAGTGAAGATCTAAGGGCCAGGTAAAATTACAGCCAGAGGACTACAGAAGTCACCTATGCCAGACCTTTCGTGAACATATGCAATACCCATATGAAAATATATCCAATTCTGGAAAGAGATCCCTACCTCCAAGTGTCTTGTTCTAGTCCAAAGGGAAAGAAGTAGTTGAATTAGTAGATTATCACTTGACTGCACCTATCACTTGTTTCTCCTCTTCCCCAACTCCATATGATTTGGATTTTATTATTAAACTTTGAATGTAGTGTTATTTATCTGTCTTTCAAGGTTTGGATGTGTATATGTGTGGAGGGAATGTGGGTGAGACAAGAAAAATTTCCCCTATCTGTATGGAGGCAGGAAATTGAGAAACCTTCAATGTGGGTCACCTGACAGTTAGGAGAGACCCACGGCAATATCACTAGTTGGAGAGACAAGAAAGTTCGTTCCCAACTGAGATGTCTGCTTCTCAGAAGAAAGCCAAAGCCACACCCAGGAAACACTCACCTTACTGTCATCTCTCCATGATCTTGAACCATCTACTTGGAATTTTTATATTTATCATCTCTCCTGATGATTTGCAATTTATATGGATGAGCTCTCCATTAAATGTATTTTCAAGTACTCACATGGCTTGAATGTCCCTTAAGGCCTTCATCTCACTTATTCTACATAACATCTAGCAAAAGCTTTTCACCTAATAGTTATCCAATAACTGGATAGTTATCCAAAAACTGATCAATATTCTGAGTTCTTAGGAGATAGCCCACTCCATTTCTTTTGGCAAATATAAGACAAGGCAGTTGCTGGGTGTTGAGGACTCTGCTTTTCTGTGATGAGGAAAGTGAATCTGATTATATGCAAGCTATAAACAAGACAATATGTTTCTAATGGACAAAGTGCACTCAGTAAATTAAAAGGGCTGCCACTGTGCTTCCATAATTCTTTGTCAACTCTCAAAGTGAATAAAATAACACAGTAAGTAAATAAACAAGTAAATAAAACCAACAATAAAATCTTTATCACTCCTCTCTGTCTAGAACTGTTATACACAATACATCTCTCATATATATATATTTTTTTCTTTCTTCAGTTTATGCTATTTCCCCTTTGGTGGAATGATATAGGTAGTAGTCAAACAAATGTTTTTGTTTGTTTTGTTTTATAGAAGGCTTTATTATTGGAGGAATTTAATAAATACGATGCAGGTTAGGTGTCAATGAACTAAATGAACTGAAATGCGACCACCCACTTTTTAAAAGTACTGAGTTTCATTATTTCACACTCCACTTAGTTAGAATTATTATTATTCATTGTTGATGGACTAAAGTTAGCTTTTTTTTGACTATTAAAAAATCAAATGACAATATTGAAATGGAAAAATATTTAGCTCTTTTCATAGTAAAGGCCAATAGGATTACCACTTTAGCAACTGTGTATGCATAAATAAAATAAATGAGTACATTAAAATTGGCTTCTTTAAATAGATAAGTACTTCTTTGCTTTGTTAAAATAAAAAAGACTGTGTCAAGAATCTCTTCCAGCTTTAGAACAGTTTCATTATATTACGCTATACTAAACAATATTCTAGAAATAAAATTTTTCATTATGTTTTTATTTCTTTTACCTATTTAATAGTACAAATTTACAAGGTTTTGCTGGACTTATACCACCAACTATGAAAATTAATCATTTTTATATTAAATTTGCAGACTTTCATTTATTTATTGGCTTAGGGCAAGACATTTTACTTTTTTTATCCAAGTATTAAAGAACTCTCATAGAGTAAATGTAGTTTCAAATATTAGATATCATAGAGAAGTGAAGGTATAAACCCTCCTGTGACCTGGAACATGAGATGTGTGTATATATTAGGTTCTATTGAGTTCCACTAAAATGCAAGTCAGGAAAGTTAGCTTATGAAATGATTTTCTTTAGGACAATGACAGGAATTGCAGAAGATAATTTAGGTGAGATTCTTGAATGAGAGGTAAATGAAGAAGCCAGTGTGTCTTGGATGTTCTCCTACCTTTATAATGCTCCTTTTGGCCATTACCTGCTCTACTTCCTTTGAGTGTGAATATATGCATGTATATGTGCACATGCATCTTTGTGTGTGTGTGTGTGCACATGCATGTGAATTTCCCTACTTCCAAACTTCATTGTGAAAACTTAGTATGTGTCCATCCTGGGGATTATGAAAAGTGTTGGCCCTTCCAATACTAAGTTAAAATATGCCATTTTTTTTCTAAATAAAGAAGTTTTATAAGAATTTAGATTTACAGGAAAATGTTGAAGTTAATACAGAGAATTCCCATACACCCTTCATCTGGTTCCCCCTGTTGTTGACATATTACATTACTATGATACATTACTTATACTTACTAATCATTATCAACTAAAGCACAAATACTATCTAGAATTCCTCTGTTACTATTTTAGTATCCCATGATGGGTACTGTGTTATGTTCAGTTGTCCTGCTTTCTTACACTCCTCTTGGCTGTGACAGTTTCTCGGACTGTCCTTGTTTTTTTTTCTTGCTCTTGATAGTTTTGAGGATTAATGGTCACGTATTTTATAGACTCTCCCTCACAATTTGAATGAGTCTGGTGTTTTTTCTCATGATTAGACTGGGATGATAGGTTTTTGGAATTAGACCATGTGAGGAAAGTGACATTCTCAGCAAGAGTACATATGTCAACAAGAGTTATCATTGTTGATGTCAACCTTGATCATCTGGCTGAGGTAGACTTTATCAGGTTGCTCTCCTGTGGAAGTACTCTTTCTTGTCCCCTTTTCATACTGTAGTTTTTGGAAGGAAGTCATGATTCACAGACCAACACTTAAAGAATGGAAAGTTATGCTCTACCTCCTTGAGGGCTGAATATCTATATAAATTATTTGGAATTCTTCTTCATGAGAGATTTGTCTCTTCCTTCCCATTTTATTTTATTTTATTCAATCATTTATTTATATCAGTTTGAACTCATGGATATTTATCTTATATTTTGGATATAATTTAACCCTACTTTATTTACGTTATTGCTTAGATTTTTCCAGAGCTAGACATTAGAAGATCTTTCAGTTGGGTACCAGGTGCCTTTGACATACCCCCAGCATTGTTTGTGTGTGTTTCTTTTCTTTTTTTTTACAATTTACTTTCTTTCTGCTATTACAAGATGCTCTAGGATTATCTTGTACATTCCCTGCCACAGGCCTTGTATTAGCCATTTCTCCACCTAGTGCTAGCTACTTTACTTGGAGAATGGTTCAAGAAACTAAGATCTGGACACTAGGTGTTCTTGTTTCTGCTGGGGTCTCTTGCTAGGACCCTTCAGAGCAAGGAAATACATATGTGTATACCAGTCTAGGTACACACATGCACACACACACATACATTTCTATATGTAACTGTATCACAATTAAACTATACATATGTTCATTTTGATGTCTCCAACTCTAATTCAATTGCATATGTATCATTCTAGTCTCCTCTTTCTTAGCTGTAAATTGCCACTCCACAGGAAGACACCTGGCTCACACCATCCTCCATCCATTTTTTTAAGTGTATAATTCTAATATATATAGCAGTATAGCAGTATCAGAATTTTAAACCTGTACCCCTGTGGTAAACAACTTCATCATCTAGTAGAGTGCTTACGTGCAGCTTCTTTTGTCTTTAGCTTTATTGTGTCCCCTCATTTTTTTGAGAGGTAATGAAATTTTTAATACTGCCAAATTATTTATACATCCATTCATTCAAAAATATATTGTACAAATTCTCAGCAAAGCAAAAGTAGTGATTTAAGTCTTCGGTGCCTGTAGGCTCTCCTTCCTGATCTCTTTTCCTTCATGCATGTCTTAATTTTATTACTCATCTAACCATATACTGAATAAAGGGGGTGTCAGTCACAAGGTTTTTACAATCACCTGATCATAAGATAAAAGCTATATAGTTATACAATCATTATCAAAGAGTAAGGCTACTGATGTCCCCTCATGTTTAAAGTTATCCTGCTCAACAAATTTCACACCCAGCACTTCCATGGAGGTTGTTTCATATATTTGTAATACAATTAGATGGTTTTGTCACATTTTGCGTTATATCGTATGATTCAAAGGCCTCATAAGTGCTTTTCCTAAAAAATTGCATAAAGTCCACTCTTTGTGCTGTAAACTTCAAAAAGTTTTGGCAAATGCCTACTGTCATGTATCAACATTAGTGTATCCTGCAGAATAGTTTCACCATCCTAAAAAGTCCCCTGTGCTTCAAATCCTTTTCTCTCCCCATGAATGTCTGTCAACCATTGATGTTTTTATGGTTTCTATTCTTTTGCCTTTTGCAGAATGTCATATTGTCAGAATCATACCGTGCCCAGCCTTTTCAAATGTCTTCTCTCACTTGGCAATATGCATTTAAGATCCATTTCTTTTCTTGGATTGCTAACTCATTTAGTTTTTAGCACTGCATAATATTTCATTGTATGGATGTATCACAGTTTCACTATATATTCACCTATTGAGTGGTACCTTGGTTGCTTTCAGTTTTTGATGATTATGAATACAGCTACCCTGAACATTTATGTGCAACTATTTGTGTGGCTATGTTTTCAAAATAGTAAAGGTAAATACCAAGAAGCATGATTCTGGACCATGCAGTTATCCTGTTTAGCTCAGATTTGTAAAAACTACCACACTGTCCTCCAAAGTACTTGTACCATCTTCCACGAATAATGGTACCATTATTTAACCAATAATGAATTGTACCAATAATGAATGAGAGCTGCTCTATTTCCTCTCCAGCAATTGGTATTGCTACTTTTTGTTTGTTTACTTGTTTTGCTTTTCAGACTTCAGCCATTCTTATAGTTTTATAGTGGTATCTCATTATTGTTTTTTGGGCTTATTTGCCATCTATATACCTTTTTTGGTTCAGATCTTCTGCTAATTTTTAAATAGTATAGAATATTTTCTTATTGTTGAGTTTTAAGTGTTCTTTGTATATTATCCTTTATCAGATATGTGTTTTGTAACTATTTTCTCCCATCTTTGGACTATGTTTTTATTCTCTTAATGACATCCCAAGAGAGTAAGTATTTTTAGTTTATTAAAATCTATCATTAATATTTCTTTCATGAATTATGGTTTTGATGTGTGTCTAAACACTCATCTCTAAATCCAAGATCACCTATATTTTCTTCTAGAAGTTTTATAATTTTTCATTTTGCATTAAAGTAAATGATCCATTTAAATTAATACTTTAAAAATATTTAAGGAAAAATTGACACATTAACAATATTAAGTCTTATGTTTCATGAATACAGAATACCTTTCCATCTCTGATTTATTTTATCAGAGATTCGTAGCATTCTGCATACAGATTCTGCATGTGTTTTGTTAGATATATTCCTAAGTATTTCCATTGTTATGGTAATATTGCAAATTGTATTTTTTTTTAATTTCAAATTCAAAGTGTTCATTGCTGTTATGTAGGCATGCAACTAAGTTTTGCACATTAACCTTATAACCTATTATGTTGCCATGGAGTTTATTAATTCCTGGATTTGTTTCTGTTGACTTTCTACAGATAGAATCGTATCACCTGATAGCGGAGACCCTTTTATTACTTCCTTCTCAATATGTATACTTTTAATATCTTTTTCCTGTTTAATTGCAATAGTTAAGACTTGCACTCAGATGTTGAATAGGAGTTGTAAGGGAGAACATCATAGCTTTGTTTCCCATCTGAGGGGGAAAATGTCCAATTTCTCACAATTAAGATTATTATTAGTTGTAGGAAGAATTCACCAGTAGAACCACCTGGGCTTCTGTTATGGAGAATAGTCTGAGGATATTTCACAATGTTGCCTTTGCCTTCCAAGAAGGGTACTTTCTAGACTCTTCACAAACTAGTGGGATTTCTGGAGGTGAAATTCAAAAAAGTGTAGGGACTCCCTAAAATTGTAGGCCCCAAGAGTTTCCAATTCTCATGCTAATCTACGGCCTGCCTCCAGTATTTCATCAAAATTGCCATTTAAGTGTAATGGTATATGGCTCAGGATCCTGGCTGTGGCTCTCTGTATCTACCTCTTTCTCCTAAGATATTGGGTTTGTCCAATGCCCTCACCTCAGTATTCTAATTGGTTCAAGAACAAATTTATTTCAATTTATTTCAGCCTTGTTTGTTTGTTTGTTTTAAGGATGGAAGGAAGACTTCTAAGCTATTTATATGTCAAACCTAAAATTGCATGTCAAGCAATTTTATGGGAATGGATAAATGCATTTACCTGTTTTATTTCTTTAAGCAAATACCCTGGCCTAATTGGCATGTCTTATCATAACTTTGAGAAAGTACACATGTATTATTCCTAACCTGGTTTTAGTCTATGATTTTGGTTAAGAAAACACGTTCTTATGCACAGTTTTCCTTATGTCATCTCTACATCCAAAAAAATGTATACAAAACACATGTAATATTCAACTCTAGAAATGTTTCTAATCCTTGTGTGAAAACACAGTTATTAAGAATAAAAAGAAATTCATTTTAAAATGTAAAAATAAATATCTTTCAAAATATTAAAAAATTAAAGGCCAAAAGACTGTTACCCAAACAGTCTTTTGGGGATATTTTTTTTCTGAATTATTTCTATAAACTATACTTTCTGGTATTGTTCCTATATTTACATTGTCTAATTGTTTAATTCCTTTCCCTGAAAAAGTATATATTATATATTCATCACAATGTTTAGACTCATTCAGGCCACAAAAATTTATTTCAGGAAAATGTTCTTGAATTGTCATTTTTAAAGTACTATTATGTTGTGTTTCTTTGGTTTTCTTCTTTGGAAACAATTATTTGTAAAATTAAACTTCGTAATTACTTTTTTTCTGATTCAAAGAACATATCTCTAGATTACAGGATTTTATGAGAGTCCTTTGATATTATCTGTCACATATTGCAAATAAAATGGGATTTCCTTCTAAGTACATCACTGAAAAGTAGCCATGTATTACTTAATAGAATATTTACAACAGGAGATTCTAAGATGATGATGGTGAACGAAATGGAGCAATGTGTAAATCTCTCTAAATCCCCCGATAAAAATAGAGCAATGAGGATTATAAAAATGAAAACTTTTGGAAATCTACAAAGTTAATAGTTGACAAAAGTAGTCCCAT
Organism: Tamandua tetradactyla; assembly: GCF_023851605.1. NCBI lineage: Eukaryota > Metazoa > Chordata > Mammalia > Pilosa > Myrmecophagidae > Tamandua > Tamandua tetradactyla. The sequence goes on from NC_135344.1 coordinate 43,828,706, forward strand.
GAGCTCTTAAACATTGCAAGGCTAGCATTGTAGCAACTTCTGGAAGAGGTAAGTAGAATGCAGGTAAAAGGTCACCTTATAGCCCTGAAAAGAAAAAAGCTCAAAAACAGTTCAACAATACTCACTGGAAAAGGCAAGAACAATCTGAAACAGCAGCTAGAACTGTAAGGGCCAATTACAGAGTGTAATTTGGAGGTAAGTGCAAGGGGATCAAGAAAAAGTGAAAGGTTTGATCTCTCTCAGTACTGTGAACACAATACAAACCAAATGGAGCTCCCTTTAAGGATGAAATCCTACATTGAGAGGCTCCTGAGAGTTCCACCCAAATGAACAGAGCTGTGATACCAGGAATAATGCAAAGAGAATGTCTAATAAAATTGGGGAATGAGATAAAGGAGACAGATTCAGAATGTCTGAGATAATTTATTTTCTATTGTATTACTTCAATAAGACAGAAGAAGGACCTCTAGAGGCATGAAGATAGAAAATCTACCTTACCCATCTCCCCCTTCTGAAATGAAAACTTTCACTTTAAAAACAGCAAAAGAAAAGATCGTCAAATACTTTTCAGTGTTTTTTTAAAAATAAGATGAATAAGATGCAGAACAATACCTAAAGAAGTGAATGCAAGCCAGAAAGAAATGCCATCAAAACAAATTTTAATATTTATATATAAGGTTAAATGAATTAAAATATATATGAAGTGTATATATAAGCCAGGAGTTTTATATCCAGCAAAATTGACCTTTAAGCATAAAAGCAATAGACAAATATAATGAATATGAAACATTTTGGTTTATATTTTTAACACAAGCCCTTTGAGGAATGTACCCAGATTTTTTTTTTAATATCTAATGAAACATTGTCGTGAGGAATAGGGAAGTATTCTAGAAAATAAAGAAGGGAGGTCAAAATTCGAAATTTACCACATTAATTTCTTAGTTGTTCCTGATGAATTAATTGACCTACAAAAATCATTATCAGCAGCAGCTATTAAAACTAAATAAGATTGAAAACTAAATAAGAGATAGCCATGCATCCCATATCATCTGATAGAAATTCACAACTACCTCTGAACTATTCAAGCCCCATAATATTTAACCTGAATATGATTAAACCTCTTCACTTCATTCCAATTTACAGAAGATTCAGGAGATAAAGGAATATTTTAAACAACATTGTAGGGATGCAATCTGCAAATTCACATTGTAGGAAACTCTACAAGACAAACAGTCCAATGAATACTGACTGGATATTTGTTGATATTGAGAAATTACTTGTTATTTGTTTAGGTTTGATAATGCTGTTTTTTTTTTTAAAGCAAGACTTCTTATTTTTTAGAGACACATACTAACATTTAGAGTTGATATGATAACTTATGTAGTATTTGCTTTAAAACAATCTTGTAGGGAAATGAGTGGAGGAATAGATGAAATCTGTCCAGTCATGATTTGATAATTTTTGAAGCAGAGTGATAAGGACTAAGAGTGCCTTATATTAGTCTTCTACAAAAATAAAATAAAATGGAGTAAAACAAAATAAATCAATAAAAAAAACTAAACCAAAATCACCCACCTCAAGTGAAGAGCAGAATATTAGAAGTTGGCACCCCTAGTGTTTGTACCTCCCATAACTGAAGAGCTCTCAAATACACTGAGTTAGAAAAAAAAAGTTGGGTGAGTGATATACTATACTATTCCGAATTAGGTTCTCTGGATTAACCAGAACTATACTACTTTGTACTAAGCCTGGTCTTTTAAATATTTGAAAATATGTATCACTTCTCTGTTCTTCTTGACAACTTTTTCTCAGTAGCAAACTCCTTCAATTTTGACTTGAAGAGTGTTCCCTTGTAGTTGCTTTCTTCTGGGTGTAATTAACTTTGACAATTCTTCTTTTAGAATATATTTTCTTCTATCTACTTGTACAAATTCTTCCATTTTAAAATCAGGATGAACATAGTCTATTATTTCATTTTATCTATATATAATACTAACCATATAAGCCCTCTAATATTTCTTTTTCTTATAGTGATTATTTCACATGAAGCAATAAGAATAAAAATTGTTGGTTCCTTTAATAAGTTCTTGAATATTAAAAAAGACACATACCAAGATCTAATCATTAAGCAGCTGCCACCTATATTTTTTGAATAGTTAGTGTTTACTTAAAGTGACATTTTAAAAATCAATAATTATTAATTGCAAAAAAGAGATGAAAATTAGTAAAGCATATAGTCTACAGTGAGGCCTTCATAAATACTAACTGCATGGCTCTAAAATTTACCATGTATGTGCTCTCTTTTCTCAGGGGCTGAAAAATACACCATATATAATTTTTGAAGGGTGAAAGCTATTTATTTTTTCCCAATTACTGGGAAGGGATGGAAGAACCAAACCAACAAACAATGAATGAAATCAGAGACTCTTTCCTCTCTTCGTGATTCCTCTCACTCTTGATGCTAGTCCAGGTTCTCAATAGCCTTTAAATATCCTAATTCATACTTATTCATACTTAGTTTAGTTTGTATACCTTAATTCATACTTATTTTAGTTTGGAAGCTGCTAGAATGCAATATACCTTCACTCAAGAAAGGCCGATGAAGTTCAGGGTTTCCCTCTCAGCTGGAAGGGCATATGTGGAAGTCTACTAGCTTTCTCTCCTGACTTCTTGTTTCATGAAGCTCCCCTGGGGCATTTTGCTTCTTCATCTCCAAAGGTCTCTGACTGAGTGGGCCCTAAAGGTTTTTCCAAAATGGTTCCTTCTTAAAGGACCCCAGTAAGCAACCCCACCTTGAATGGGTGATGACACATCTCCATGGAAACCATCTAATTAAAAGTTACCACCCACAAAAATCGGGGGGGGGGGGTCACATCTCCATGGGAACAATTCAAAAGCTCTCACCCAGCAATACTGAATGAGGATTAAAGGACATGACTTTTCTGGGGTCTACAACAAATTCAAGCCAGCACAAAACTCTAGTAACTTCAAGTCTTTCTTGGCCATGAAAATTTCTATTAAAGTTAGTTCTGTACTATGTGATTTCCCACAATATTTTATACATCTTAATTGAATTAATCTTTAGTGTTCCTATATGCATGTTTGGCTCCCAGTAAACTTTGAGCCTTTTGAGAGTAAGACCACCATGTGACTGGGAGCTGGCTGAGTAACTGTATCAAAATTCAAGATCCCAAACTCCTAACCCATCAACATTTGCATCTTTCTCTCTAATATATGTCCTTTGCTATAACCAACCTAGTCTATTTTCCCAAATCTAATTCTACTCCTGTCTCCATAAGTTTGTTCTAAAATTCCTCTCACTTAACAAACATTCACTCTTCCTCTCTGTTTATATACATCTGACCCACAAGCTCATCTCATATCTTTCCTATTCCAGAAGAACTTATTACCTCATCCCACTGGATTCACTCCTATTGCATTGTCTATATAGAAATCAAATACGTTTTGTGTTTTCCATCATTTGATATGCTTTTACGCACTCTCATTTAAATATTCATGAAATTATTTCTCTACTCCAAAATAAATAAAAACCTTTCTGAATCTAAGGATTATTTCTTTGATTTGTTATATCCCCAACATGTCTAGAACTTAGGAACACAACAAAATTATGCAATTTATCATTGGTGGATTTAATTTCTTTTAGCATCAAACATTTCATCTGATAAGAGTTGAAAGACTAGTTTTTTCATACTTGCAGACACTTGTGATAAGAGGTCAATGTTAAGGGTACAGAGTGGGAAAGGAAGTAATGATTTAGGAACAATTGCAAAGGGATATAGGAGATGGGAAGAACAAGGGAGATAAATATATTTCTTCTTCTCCAAGGACACAGAAAAATATCCAAATTCACAGAGAAAAACTGCTTAATTTGGTGGTGAAATAGATAAGTACAAGGAAAAAGTAGACACATGAACCTTAGCGAATCAATAGTAGAGGAAAAATTAAGTTAGCCAAAAAGAAATTTGGAACACACTTAACATTCTGAGAATGTCAGTTAAAAATCAATGCTTAATTACCTTATTCTTCAAAATACTTACTTAGAATTTATTCAGGTGTAGTAGTTAGGTTCAAGTGTCAACTTGGCCAGGTCATGGTACCCAGTTGTTCTGTTGCTGTGGACTTTAAACAATCAGCATGTGAAATTCATCTATGGTTGACCATAACTGTGGTGGACTAAGGGGAGTGCCTTCTGCAGTGAGAGACATTTAATTTGATTAGCTGGTGACTTAGAGGTCAACCAAGTAATAGGAGATAGCTTCCTAAACTTTACACCCAAAGCAAAAGCAACGAAAGAAGAAATAGATAAATAGGAACCCCTCAAAATCAAATGCTTCTGTATCTCAAAAGACTTGGTCAAAGAGATGAACAGGCAGTCAAATCAACAGGAGAAAAAAATTTGGAAATCATGTATTGGATAAAGTTTTGATGTCCTATACACAAAGAAATCATGCAACTCAACAACAAAATAATTGAACAATCAATTCAATTATTAAATGAGCTAAAGATATGAATAGACATTTTTCAGCAGAGTAAATACTGATGGTAAAAGCACATGAAGAGATGCTCATTTTAATTAGCTATAAAGGAAGTGCAAATGAAAACTACAATAAGATATCATCTTACACATATACGAATGGCTACTATTAAACAAACAGGAAACTACAAATGTTGGAGAGGATATGGAGGAATTGGAACACTGATGCACTGCTGGTGGGAATGTATAATGTCAAAGGGACTATGGAAAATAATTTAGTCATTCCTTGGTAAACTAAATATCAAGCTTCCCTACGATCTGGAAACACCACTACTTGGTATATAATCAGAAGAACAGAAAGCAGCGACACAAATATACATTTGCATATCAATGTTCATAGCAGCATTATTCACAGTTGCCAAAAAATGGAAATAATCTAAGGGCCCATCAAAAGAAGAGTGGATAAACAAAATGTGGTGTATTCATGTGATGGAATATTATACAACAGTAAGACAAAATGAGGATCTAATGCATATGACAACATGGATGAAGCTTGAGAACATAAAGCTGAGTGAAATAAGCTGACACAAAAGGATAGGTATTGTATGATTTTGCTATTATGACCTCGGTAAAGGTAAACTCAGAGGCTTATAGAATATAGGATACTGAGAGATGCACAGAAGCTAGAGAGTGGTGAATGGTTAACTAATAAGGTTGAACTTAAATGTAAGTGAATAAATAGAAGTGAAGGCAGTTTATTAGTGGGTATATAAGTAATATTGCCATAGTGAAGGTGAACATGATTGAAAGGAGTTGTATAGAGCTATATATCCCACCAATTAACACTACAAATATAAATAAGTTTTTGCATGAATTACTTCAAAGGTATGAATCTTGTACCAAGAGTAAATAGTATCATGGCATAAGAGGAAAATTACCATTGCATGCTATGGTCCACATTTAATAGGAAGACATCAACAGGATCACATCAATACTAGGGATAAATAATTGGGAGGGGAAGACAGGGGTTTAGGGGGGTTGGATTTTCTGCTTGGTTAAGGTGTGTTTATTAGTTATTTTTCTCTTTGGAGCAATGAAAATTGTCTAAAATTGAGAATGTTTATGACTGTACAACTAAGTGAGGTCAATGTGAGACAGGATGGTTGACTTTGGACATTATAGGTGATGTCCAATGGGATGGAGGTGGCAGAAGGATACATTGACTAAGAAGTAGAATGAAGAACTAGGATCTATATATATGATTGACTATTGTGCAGCTACAGAAAGGACCAAAGTTTGAGGCATGCAACAAGGTGAATGAACCTGGGGGACATTATGTGTTTCAAAACAAGCCAGAGAAATAGAGGAAGGGGGCCAAGATGGCAGCTTAGTAAGGTGCGCGCGTCTTAGTTCCTCCTCCAGAACAACTACTAAATAACCAGAAACAGTACAGAACAGCTCCCAGAGCCACGATAGAGACCAGACACACAGCGTACCCCAGTCTGGACTGGCTGGACCCACTGCAAGACTCAGCTGCGGTGAGATCCCCGAGCAGCGCATGCTTCCCTGGGCCGCGACAGCTGACGGCCGGCGCCCCTTCCTCCCTTCTTCCTGGGCCAGCTGAGAGTCTTGGAGAGGCAAGTTACCCAAGCCGCGGCGGCCGGCACCCCTCCCTCGCAGGCTGCTTCCCGGACCGGCTATGAGTCTCGAATCAGCGAGATCCCCAAGCCACGGCGGCCGGCGACCGGCGCCCCTCCCCCACAGGTGGCTTCCCAGTCTGGCGGCGAGTCTCAGATCAGCGAGATCCCCAAGCCGTGGTGGCCGGTGGCTGGCGCCCCTCCCCCACAGGCGGCTACCCAGAGGGAAAGGAAAGAGTCTCCAACAGTAGCAGGGACTGAGTCCAACCAAACACCAATAGTGGCATTAATAAAAAAATTCTGACTACTAAAAATAGGCCTCAGCTCAGGCGAAACTGATCAAGGTGGAAGTTGCCTATTGGGCTAACTGAAAAAGAGGAAAGGGGGTGAAACAGAGCCTTCTGCAGCTGTTTCTACGGAGGCTTGGTGCCTCTGGGCTCAGCGCCAGGATTACACAGGTTGCAACTGCCCAAAACGCAGAAATAGGCTGCTTTCAGGGCTCTCTACCACCTGAACCTTCCCCATGGGAGGGGTGAAACGCATCTCAGGTGGAATCCCTCTCTCAAGGAATTCAGATCCCAGGACTTTTCAATTTGAAGCCATTAAAACCAGCCTACAACCTTTCCTCTGTCTCCACCATGCACCCAGCAGGGAGAGCCTTCCAAAGTTAAAGGAGCCACAACATCTTTTGCTAGTGGGACCTGGAGACAGACAAGTGCCACACACTGGGAAGAATAAGAAAAACAGAGCCCAGAGACTTCACAGGAAAGTCTTTCAACCTGCTGGGTCTCACACTCAGGGAAATCTGATTAAATGTCCAGACGCTAGCAAAAAATAACAAATCACACCAGGAAAATTGAAGATATGGCCCAGTCAAAGGAATAAACCTATAGTTCAAATGAGATACAGGAGCTGAGACAACTAATTCTGAATATACGAATAGAAATGGAAAACCTCTTCATAAACCAAATCAATAAATTGAGGGAAGACATGAAGAAGGCAAGGGATGAACAAAAAGAAGAAATGGAAAGTCTGAAAAAACAAATCACAGAACTTATGGGAATGAAAGATACAGTAGAAGAGATGAAAAAAACAATGGAAACATACAATGGTAGATTTCAAGAGACAGAGGTTATAATTAGTGAACTGGAGGATGGAACATCTGAAATCCAAAAAGAAACAGAAACTATAGGGAAAAGAACGGAAAAATTTGAGCAGGGGCTCAGGGAAATGAATGATAATATGAAGCACACAAATATACGTGTTGTGGGTGTCCCAGAAGGAGAAGAGAAGGGAAAAGGAGGAGAAAAACTAATGGAAGAAATTATCACTGAAAATTTCCCAACTCTTATGAAAGACCTAAAATTACAGATCCAAGAAGTGCAGTGCACCCCAAAGAGATTAGACCCAAATAGGCGTTCTCCAAGACACTTACTAGTTAGAATGTCAGAGGTCAAAGAGAAAGAGAGGATCTTGAAAGCAGCAAGAGAAAAACAATCCATCACATACAAGGGAAACCCAATAAGACTATGTGTAGATTTCTCAGCAGAAACCATGGAGGCAAGAAGACAGTGGGATGATATATTTAAATTACTAAAAGAGAAACACTGCCAACCAAGAATTCTATATCCAGCAAAATTGTCCTTCAAAAATGAGGGAGAAATTAAAACATTTTCAGACAAAAAGTCACTGAGTGAATTTGGGACCAAGAGACCAGCTCTGCAAGAAATACTAAAGGGAGCACTAGAGTCAGATATGAAAAGACAGAAGAGAGAGGTGTGGAGAAGAGTGTAGAAAGAAGGAAAATTAGATATGATATATATAATAAAAAAGGTAAAATGGTAGAGGAAAGTATTGCCCAAACATTAGTAACACTAAATGTTAATGGACTGAATTCCTCAATCAAAAGACATAGACAGGCAGAATGGATTAAAAAACAGGATCCTTCTATATGCTGTCTACAGGAAACACATCTTAGACCTAAAGATAAACATAGGTTGAAAGTGAAAGGTTGGGAAAACATATTTCATGCAAATAACAACCAGAAAAGAGCAGGAGTAGCTATACTAATATCCAACAAATTAGACTTCAAATGTAAAACAGTTAAAAGAGACAAAGAAGGATGCTATCTACTAATAAAAGGAACAATTAAACAAGAAGACATAACAATCATAAATATTTATGCACCAAATCAGAATGCCCCAAAATACATGAGGAATACACTGCAAATACTGAAAAGGGAAATAGACACATCTACCATAATAGTTGGAGACTTCAATTCCCCACTCTCATCAATGGACAGAACATCTAGACAGAGGATCAATAAAGAAACAGAGAATTTGAATATTACAATAAATGAGCTAGACTTAACAGATATTTGTAGGACATTACACCCCACAACAGCAGGATACACCTTTTTCTCAAGTGCTCATGGATCATTCTCAAAGATAGACCATATGCTGAGTCACAAAGGAAGTCTCAACAAATTTAAAAAGATTGAAATAATACACAACACTTTCTCAGATCACAAAGGAATGAAGTTGGAAATCAATAATAGGCAGAGTGCCAGAAAATTCACAAATATGTGGAGGCTCAACAACACACTCTAAAACAACCAGTGAGTCAAGGAAGAAATTACAAGAGAAATTAGTAAATATCTTGAGGCGAATGAAAATGAAAACACAACATATCAAAACATATGGGCTGCAGCAAAGGCAGTGCTAAGAGGGAAATTTATTGCCCTAAATGCCTATATCAAAAAAGAAGAAAGGGCAAAAATTCGGGAATTAACTGTCCATTTGAAAGAACTGGATAAAGAACAGTAAACTAACCCCAAAGCAAGCAAAAGGAAAGAAATAACAAAGATTAGAGCAGAAATAAATGAAATTGAGAACATGAAAACAATAGAGAAAATCAATAAGACCAGAAGTTGGTTCTATGAGAAAATCAACAAGATTGATGGGCCCTTAGCAAGATTGACAAAAAGAAGAAGAGAGAGGATGCAAATAAATAAGATCAGAAATGGAAGAGGAGACATAACCACTGATCTCACAGAAATAAAGGAGGTAATAACAGGATACTATGAACAACTTTATGCTAATAAATACAAAAATGTAGATGAAATGGACAAGTTCCTAGAAAGGCATGAACAACCAACTTTGACTCAAGAAGAAATAGACGACCTCAACAAACCAATCACAAGTAAAGAAATTGAATCAGTCATTCAAAAGTTTCCCAAAAAGAAAAGTCCAGGACCAGATGGCTTCACATGTGAATTCTACCAAACATTCCAGAAAGAATTAGTACCAACCCTGCTCAAACTCTTCAAAAAAATTGAAGTGGAGGGAAAGCTACCTAACTCATTCTATGAAGCCAACATCACCCTCATACCTAAACCAGGCAAAGATATTACAAAAAAAGAAAACTACAGACCAATCTCTCTAATGAATATAGATGCAAAAATCCTCAACAAAATTCTAGTAAATCGAGTCCAGGAACACATTAAAAGAATTATACACCATGACCAAGTAGGATTCATCCCAGGTATGCAAGGATGGTTCAACATAAGAAAATCAATTAATGTAATACACCATATCAACAAATCAAAGCAGAAAAATCACATGATCATCTCAATTGATGCAGAGAAGGCATCTGACAAATTCAACATCCTTTCCTGTTGAAAACACTTCAAAGGATAGGAATACAAGGGAACCTCCTAAAAATGATAGAGGGAATATATGAAAAACCCACAACTAATATCATCCTCAATGGGAAAAAATTGAAAACTTTCCCCCTAAGATCAGGAACAAGACAAGGATGTCCATTATCACCACTGTTATTCAACATCGTGTTGGAGTTTTTAGCCAGAGCAATTAGACAAGAAAAAGAAATACAAGGCATCAAAATTGGACAGGAAGAAGTAAAATTATCACTGTTTGCAGATGATATGATACTATACGTTGAAAACCCTGAAAAATCCACAGCAAAACTACTAGAGCTAATAAATGAGTACAGCAAAGTAGCAGGTTACAAGAGCAACATTCAAAAATTGGTAGTGTTTCTATACACTAGCAATGAACAAGCTGAGGGGGAAATCAAAAAACGAATTCCATTTACAATTGCAACTAAAAGAAAATACTTAGGAATAAATTTAACTGAAGAGACAAAAGACCTATACAAAGAAAACTACAAAAAACTGTTAAAAGAAATCACAGAAGACCTAAATAGATGGAAGGGCATACCGTGTTCATGGATTGGAAGACTAAATATAGTTAAGATGTCAATTCTACCTAAATTGATTTACAGATTCAACGCAATACCAATCAAAATCCCAACAACTTATTTTTCAGAAATAGAAAAACCAATAAGCAAATTTATCTGGAAGGGCAGGGTGCCCCGAATTGCTAAAAGTATCTTGAGGAAAAAAACGAAGCTGGAGGTCTCACACTGCCTGACTTTAAGGCATATTATGAAGCCACAGTGGTCAAAACAGCATGGTACTGGCATAAAGACAAATATATCGACCAATGGAATCGAATAGAGTGCTCAGATATAGACCCTCTCATCTATGGACATTTGAGCTTTGATAAGGCAGTCAAGCCAACTCACCTGGGACAGAGCAGTCTCTTCAATAAATGGTGCCTAGAGAACTTGATATCCATATGCAAAAGAATGAAAGAGGACCCGTATCTCACACCCTATATAAAAGTTAACTCAAAATGGATCAAAGATCTAAACATTAGGTCTAAGACCATAAAACAGTTAGAGAAAAATTTAGGGAGATATCTTATGAATCTTACAATTGGAGGCGGTTTTATGGACCTTAAACCTAAAGCAAGAGCACTGAAGAAAGAAAGAAATAAATGGGAGCTCCTCAAAATTAAACACTTTTGTGCATCAAAGAACTTCATCAAGAAAGTAGAAAGACAGCCTACACAATGGGAGACAATATTTGGAAACGACATATCAGATAAAGGTCTAGTATCCAGAATTTATAAAGAGATTGTTCCACTCAACAACAAAAAGACAGCCAATCCAATTACAAAATGGGAAAAAGACTTGAACAGACACTTCTCAGAAGAGGAAATACAAATGGCCAAAAGGCACATGAAAAAGACTTGAACAGACACTTCTCAGAAGAAGAAATACAAATGGCCAAAAGGCACATGAAGAGATGCTCAATGTCCCTGGCCATTAGAGAAATGCAAATCAAAAACACAATGAGATGTCATCTCACACCCACCAGAATGGCCATTATCAACAAAACAGAAAATGACAAGTGCTGGAGAGGATGTGGAGAAAGAGGCACACTTATCCACTGTTGGTGGGAATGTCAAATGGTGTAACCACAGGCATTTTGGCGGTTCCTCAAAAAGCTGAATATAGAATTGCCATATGACCCAGAAATACCATTGCTAGGTATCTACTCAGAGGACTTAAGGGCAAAGACACAAACAGACATTTGCACACCAATGTTTATAGCAGCATTATTTACAATTGCAAAGAGATGGAAACAGCCAAAATGTCCATCAACAGACGAGTGGCTAAACAAACTGTGGTATATACATATGATGGAATATTATGCAGCTTTAAGACAGAATAAACTTATGAAGCATGTAATAACCTGGATGGACCTAGAGAACATTATGCTGAGTGAGATTAGTCAAAAACTAAAGGACAAATACTGTATGGTCCCACTGATGTGAACCGACATTAGAGAATAATCTTGGAATATGTCATTGGTAACAGAGACCATCAGGAGATAGAAATAGGGTAAGATAATGGGTAATTGGAGCTGAAGGGATACAGACTATGCAACAGGACTGGATACAAAAACTCAGAAATGGACAGCACAATAACACCTAATTATAATGTAATTATGTCAAAACACTGAATGAAGCTGCATCTGAGGTTTATTTTATTTTATTTTATTTTATTTTATTATTTTACTATTTTATTTTATTTTATTTTTATTTTTTCTCTCTATTATCGTTTCATTTCTTTTTCTGTAGTCTTCCTATTTCTTTTTCTGAATCGGTGCAAATGTACTAAGAAATGATGAAAATGCATCTATGTGATGATATTAAGAATTACTGATTGTATATGTAGAATGGAATGATTTCTAAATGTTGAGTTAGTTAATTTTTTTAATTAATAAAAAAAAGTAAATTAAATACATTTAAACATTAAAAAAAAAAAAAAAAAAACAAGCCAGAAACAAAAGAACAAATATTGTATGGTCTCCTTTAGAAAATACTTATAAGAAAATTGGGACCTAGGTTGTAAGCTCTTATAGCAGTCTGGAACTGTATTGTTATTTCTAGATTTTGAGACACTGTGCTATATATGCGTATAACTTGGTATTTCCCTGGAATGAGGTACCTGTGTGACACCTAAGACTCAGAGTAGGAGTTCTGCAGCTCTGAAAGTAAGCATTCCCACATACAGCAATTGTTAAAGAAACCAAAAAAGAGATCAGGCTTCAATTATGGATAAGAACAAAGCTGATCATGGCAGGACTAAGGTAAATCAGAATATAGAGGAAGGATTTTAGAACTTCACCTACTCTATGAGACCAAAGGAAGAGAGGTTTATTTAGTGTAAAACCTAAATTTTCTGTGGCACATAATCTAACTCAACCTGTCTGCATAGCTCATTTAAACAACCCAAGCACATGGAGCCCAGAATGGGAATGAGGGCTTGTAATTCCATACAGCTTAATGTAGCACTTAAATACATCCCAGAGTATATAGCACAGATAATTAGAAAGTCTTGGCAAGTTCCTAAAGGGATGGGAGAAAAATAGGAACAATTAAGCTTTACCAACAGGGAAACCCCTGATACTGTCTCCAACATTAGGGTCTCCCAAGTCAATAGGCCAAGACCTTGATCCTAAGGCTTGCTCTTATGAAGCGTATTTATGTAGCAGAGGAGCGAAACCTATGTATAATTATACCTAAGAGTTACTTCCAGAGGACTTCTTTTGCTGCTCAAATGTGGCCTCTCTCTCTCTCTCTCTAAGACCAACTCCGAAAATAAAATCATTGCTTTCCCTCTTACATGGAATATGACATCCAAGCGTGAAAGTCTCTCTGACAACATGGGACATGAATCCTGGGGATGAGCATGTCCCTGGTGCTGTAGAATCAACAGTGCCTTCCTGACCAAAAGGGGGAAAAGAAATGTAACAAGATAAGGTATCAGTGGCTAAGAGAATTCAAATAGAGCTAAGAATCTATACTGAAGACTACTCTCACATAAGCTTCAGCTAGCTATTGCTATTTACCATGGTTTGCCAACTGCCACCAATACCTTTGCTGCCAACACTAAAGAACATCTAAGGCTCTGAGATTCTACAAAAATTTCACACACTATGATTATTTTCCAGAAACCTACAAACTCCAGATTGGTTCCTATTCCAAGTAAGACCTAAAACTCAGAGGGGCCAGCCTCTTCAAGAAGATTAACTAGTTCCATTCCACTATCCCACAATATTGACAGCCATCTCCAACATGAAAAGGTTAGAATAGGCATAGCCCAAATGCCCCTAAATATTGGGAGAAGGATCAAAGGAGAAGAAGGAGTTATAAAAGAGAATATAGGATTTAACAAATGAGTATGAGTTCTGAATCATTATATTGATATTTCTTTTAGTCTCCAATGTCTTGGAGAAGCTAGATGGAAAAACTTAAAATTGTGGGACTGTAACCTACACCAATTCTGAAATCTATTCTCTAACTACTTGTTACAATGCACTTTGAAATTAATACTTTTTCATGTATATGTTATATTTCACAACAAAAAAACATTTTTAAAAATAGAGAGGTTAGGACAAGCAATGGTGGTGCAGTTGCAGAGTTCTTGCCTGCCATGCTGGAGACCTGGGTTCAATTTCAAGTACCTGCCCATGCCAAAAAAACCAAAAAACAAAAAACAGAGAAGTCAGATAAGAGAGAAAGAGCTCAGCACAGCCAGCACAACTCAGTTTCATTCTGAGAGCTGATAGAGACCCAGAGATTTGAAAATAAAGAAAGGAGATTTCCCTGGGAAAGCCATTTGAACCCAGAAGCCAGCAGAGAAGGCCCACAGACATTGTCACGTGCATCCCATGTGATGGAGAAATCCAGATGAAAGCTAGCTACCTTTCCTCTGAGGAAGTGTAAATTTGTAACTAAATAAAGCCCTATTATAAAAACCCATCCATCTCTGGTATATTGCATTCTGGCTACCTTAGCAAACTAAAGCAATGGGTAAAGCACTGTTCTAGGCATTGTGAAGCTTCAAATATTTGTAAATCATGGCTTTTGTCTTGGGGTATATAATTTCTCATTGTGGTACCAATCCCATTTCTTTCACTAACTTTCTGTCAAGGCTTAGATTAGACACTTTTAGTCTCAGATTACCATATTCTTCTTCAGTAAAATGAAGGGGATGGGGTGGATGAACTTTTTTCTCTAAAATGCCATGATTGGATGAAACAAATGGCCCAGTCATTTCCATTTTTAAGAAACTTGCCCTTCAATGCCCCCCAACATGTGTTTACTGTCATAGACAAAGCTTTTAATACTAAACTGAGTCTGCTAACAGGATGGAATTTTGACATTAACCACACCTACTGGCAAAGAAGAAAGAAGCTTCTGGGAAGGCTAATTGTGGGACCTGTCATTCTGAGGACGTGGGCAAATGAAAAATTAGCTGATGCCTGCTGGGATGTGTGGAAGCCTGTGAGTGAAACATTCAGGAGATGCAAGTGTTTAGAAGCTGCCAAGAGCAACCCAGTAGTTATCTCAGTAGCAAGAGTTTTGAGGGATGGCTTGTTGGAAAGAGAAGCCTACCTGTTGTAGAGTAGATGTGTACACACCTGCAGTGCATGCCTGTAGAGGAAAAGTGTTGTTAAGGGGGCAGGATGCACCTGTGGGCATTCCCTCCAAAGTGATGGCTACTCCCTTCACACTACACTACAAAAAGAATTTCTGTCATCCTTAATGCAAATCATTGTTTTAGTTTACATTTCTATAATTTCTACTAGTAATTTTCAGTTCTAGCTCACATAGTAGCTCACGTCCCAAATTGCAGGTACTGGTGTTTAGAAATATCTGGATGAAAAATTATTTTGTGCAACTGCATCCCAGTTTCCTAATGTTACCACCACCCCTGCCCCCCCCCCCAGTGTTGCTTCCTTCTTTGCAATCTATGAAAATCTTATCAGCCCTTACAAATGTAACTCATGTCCCATTTACCATGTTTATATTCTCTTCTCTCTTATGGTGAAAAGTACATGTATAATTTTAAGAAGGGTAGGAAGCAAATTTTTGTGACTGTTATTTTCATTTATTTCTTCTTTATGATCTTTAGCTAATACTTAAAGTCTTATGTCATTCTGGGGATTTAATAGGACTACCCAAATAGTCACTAAGTATCTTGAGGGCAAGCAGTAGGTCTTCCTTTTCTTATACCTGCCATAGAATTTTATGTTGTCTAGGTATAATTCAGACACTAAAATGACACTTTTCAAGATATTGTTGGGTTGACTTTCTCAGTTAATAAATTGAGAGCTTAACACTATAGGGATTTTTATGTTTGATTGAATGCCACAAAATGGACTGGGCAGATTTTAATGATGTCAAGTCATTGATAAAGGTTTACAAGGGTCTGGGTTAACCTTTTTCATTCCTTTAAAAGGGAAGATTACCTCACAGGCCACAGTGCAAATGGCAATGACTCACTACAGAGAATTGGGTCCAGCTGGTACATGGTCTAATCATTAGCTCTGGAGAGTGCTAATGAAATATTGATCCTGATATAACACTCTTTGGGAGAGTGTGTAAGTTAATATCTGTCCCCCCAATACATGTGGGTATATTAAGATCACTGGGCTATGAAATGTGCACAGATGGAAGTTCATGGCTCTCTTCAGCCTCATGAAAATCACAGAGTCAAAATTGTTTGATGGGATTCCCCACAAAAGCTCAGTTAGTTGTGCGTTATGCATTCAATCATACCAAAAAAGCCATTAAAAAGTGAAAGATTTCAGATGGCCCATGTGATACCACCAGGTGGGATCAGACCAATATCTGATTAGGGATAAGGTGAGATCTCTACAATTTCAGGGCTCACACTTTCAGTGAACTAAATGGTATTTTAAAAGTCATGGAGTCTTATCTGCAGATAGAAAGCAGTTAATTCCCTTGAGGAAAGGACATCTCATTTCACAAATGAGAGATGAAGAAAAGGTATTCTGATGACTTTCTATTGTCCCTTTCCTGAGTGTGCTGGTTTGAAAATGCTATATACCCCAGAAAAGGCCATGTTCCTTTAATCCATTCCTGTGGGGGAGACCTACTGTGTGGATAGGAGCTTTAGATTAGGTTGTTTCAACTGAGATGTGATCCACCCAATTCAAGGTGGGTCTTAATCCTTTCAATGGAGTCCTCTATGAGAGGATAAAGAACCAAATAAAAAAGAGAGAGAGAAAGAGAGAAACACCCATACAGAGCTCAGAGAGGAACACCCAGCAGAAGCACTCACAGAGGGCAAAAAGCCCCAGAGATGCTAAGAGAGGTCCCACAGAAGCTCGGAGTGGAAAACCAGGAGTTGAAAGCAACAAAACCCAGAGCGAAGAACCAGTAAATGCCAGCAACCTTTCTTCAGAGAAGGTATCATCTTGTTGATGCCTTAATTGGGACATTTTCACGACCTTAGAACTGTAAATTTGTAAACTAATAAATTCACATTATAAAAGCAAACCCATTTCTGGTATATTACATTCTGACGGTTTTAGCAAACCGAAACACTGAGTACTGATTTTTTCTGCCCTAGAGAATATCTTCCCTTCCCTAGGGAACCTGATACCCCACTAGATAATAACCTTCAACCCTTTTTGGCCCAGGTAAGATAAAGTCTATCTCTTTATCTTGATTATAATAGATTCCTATTGAATGCAAATACTAGCATAAGATGTCAATCAAACCAAGTTGAGTTGGTATGGTAATGATTCACTCATCACAGATTAGGAATCTATCAGTCCATGTTACTGATGACAAAGTAGCTATTTAAGGCCTATTGGGACTGTGGCCACATGTCCATAATTAAGGAGATTTGTGGGGCAAGAATCAAAATGGCAGGAACACAGAATCTGTTGAACTGTTGGAGGCCTGGAGGCCTTCAGTAAGGTACAATGAGAGAGAAAAATGCTCTGGCTTGAAGTTCTGCCCTGGAGGCAAATGCAAAAAATCTGTGTCTACATTACAGTTGCCAAATGCCAGAAACAATTCATATTACTGAAAGTCGGTATTTTTATAATTTGATTTCTCTTTCTATGCAAAATATTGATGTGCTTATCAAAAATGATACTACACTGACAAACAACATGGCAATATTTGGTAGGACAAAGAAATAGGAAACCAATCCCACCAGGTCTCTCCTCAGTACCACCAGCTGCATTTTCCTGCCCAACTTCCACTCGCCATTGCAAAAGTATATTCCATGACTAGTCTTATAATTCATCAAGGAGGCAATATCACACATTTGAAATCTCCACTCCAACCCTTTTTTCTCCATTTGAGTCCTGAACCTAATGCAATTAATTTGAGAAGAAGAAGGAAATTAACAGCTTCATATAAACTAAACTAAGGTGTTATGGCCGCCAAATTAAAGACCATTAACATGGCCTGGCAATCAGTGTTTGTATTAGTTAGGGTTCTCTAGAGAAACAGAATCAACAGGGAACACTTGCAAATATAAAATTTATGAAAGTGTCTCACGTGACTGTAGGAACGCAGAGTCCAAAATCCACAGGGCAGGCTGCGAAGCCGATGACTCCGATGGATGGCCTGGATGAACTCCACAGGAGAGGCTCACCAGCCAAAGCAGGAATGGAAACTGTCTCCTCTGAGTCCTCCTTAAAAGGCTTCCCATGGTTGCATTCAGCATCACTAATTGCAGAAGACACTCCCCTTTGGCTGATTACAAATGGAATCAGCTGTGGATGTAGCTGACGTGATCATGACCTAATCCTATGAAATGTCCTCATTGCAACAGACAGGCCAGCACTTGCCCAATCAGATGAACAGGTACCACAACTTGGCCAAGTTGACACCTGTCCCTAACCATAACAGTCCACCCCTTGTCAACTTGGCATATATATATATGCCAAGGGATATATATATATCCCTTCACCTTAGAAGGGATATCTCGACATGCCCCACACCACTGGACACCTAGAAATTTTACTGAGGTGGAAGGCCCCTGTATTTTTGTTGGATTTATCTCCCATCCTCTGACACGCAAATGCCTTACCAGTAAATCTAGAGTAGTTGCTACTTCTTGCTCACTAGGTCCAATCAACATGATATCATCAATATAATGGACCAGTGTGATGTCTTGTGGGAGGGAGAAACGATCAAGTTCTCTGTGAACAAGATATATATATATATATATATATATATCACCTTAGACCATACTTAATTTCCAAATGAAAACAAATAAGCACACATTTTTTTCTTTTACCTGACAATACTCAACTGTCCTGCATATAATTGGAAAATCTCTCCAGAATAGGGTGCAAATCCTTGGGCAACATTCATTCTTAAACTTGATATCTTACAACTTAAATAGTATAACATGAACAAAACAGCATTACAGTCCTCGTTTCTGTAACTGATCACATGGTCGAAGTTCATATTTATCACTACCTTCTTCCACTACCCATTCCATGTTCCCTTTCCCCTCAGCAAGCACTTCAGCTGGCCGTGGTTCTTTGCCTGGTGGGGTGACCCAAACCTTCATTCCTGAAGTCTCAGAGCCATTAGTGGTCCTGCCTGGATTGTGTTGTTGCAGTTTTCCATTGATTTTAATCACAGGGCATGGTAGTACTAATAGACGCCCCAGGGGATCTCCTATATTCCAAGAAAACTCTTCTTTACCTACATTATGTAGTTGCAGTCCTACTTCCTTCTGATAGTCAGGATCAATTACCCCAGACAATAATGTAATCCCCTTCTTGGTGTGTTGATCCAGAGGCATAAGTAGCCCAAAGTGACCAGGTGGCAATCTTAACTTCCAGTTCAGTGGTATCACTGTTGTTTCTCCTGGAGAAAGCACACCCCATTTTGGAACTAAAACCTGTAGACCAGCAGAACTCAGGGTAGCAGGGACAGGAAACAAAAATTTTGCTAGTGGATCACTAGGAGTAATAGTGAGTGGCACCACACCCATTTCCACCCCTTGGTTCCTGGACCCATGGATCCTGGCTATGGGAGAAACAGCACCATACAGCGGACGCTGATTCAGAGCATACACAGCTTCCTGGAGAACATTACCCCAGCCTTTCAAGTTTTTGCCACCTAGTTGGCACTGTAATTAAGTTTTCAAAAGGCCATTCCACCATTCTATCAATCCAGCTGCTTCTGGATGATGGGGAACATGGTAAGACCAGAGAATTCCATGAGCACGTGCCCATTCCCGCACTTCATTTGCTGTGAAGTGTGTTCCTTGATCCGAAGCAATGCTATGTGGAATACCATGATGATGGATAAGGCATTCTGTAAGCCCATGGATAGTAGTTTTGGCAGAAGCATTGCGTGCAGGGAAAGCAAACCCATATCCAGAGTATGTGTCTATTCCAGTTAGAACAAATCGCTGCCCCTTCCATGAAGGGAGTGGTCCAATGTAATCAACCTGCCACCATGTAGCTGGCTGGTCACCTTGGGGAATGGTGCCATATCGGGGGCTGAGTGTGGGTCTCTGCTGTTGGCAGATTGGGCACTCAGCAGTGGCTGTAGCCAGGTCAGCCTTGGTGAGTGGAAGTCCATGTTGCTGAGCCCATGCATAACCTCCATCCCTACCACCATGACCACTTTGTTCATGAGCCCATTGGGCAATAACAGGAGTTGCTGGGGAAACAGGCTGACTGGTATCCATAGAATGGGTCATCTTATCCACTTGATTATTAAAATCTTCCTCTGCTGAAGTCACCCTCTGGTGTGCATTCACATGGAACACAAATATCTTCATGATTTTAGCCCACTCAGAAAGGTCTATCCATATACTTCTTCCCCAGACCTCTTTGTCACCAATTTTCCAATTATGGTCTTTCCAAGTCCCTGACCATCCAGCCAAACCATTAGCAACAGCCCATGAGTCAGTATACAAACGCACCTCTGGCCAGTTTTCCTTCCAAGCAAAATGAACAACCAAGTGTACTGCTTGAAGTTCTGCCCACTGGGAGGATTTCCCCTCACCACTGTCCTTCAAGGACACCCCAGAAAGGGGTTGTAATGCTGCAGCTGTCCACTTACGGGTGGTACCTGCATATCGTGCTGAACCATCTGTAAACCAGGCCCGAGTTTCTGCCAGTTGCTCAGTATGTCTATGCCAATTATACATTCCGGAACTGGGGAAATAACTACAGGATGGGTCCGGGGGCCCACTGAACACACTGTGAGACGGACCTGAGCTAAAACTCCATTGATCGCCTGGCCTCCATAAGCCCCCACTCTGACTGGTGGTCCAGAGTGACGTTTTGGGTCCCCTGGAATTAATGTCACTTCTGAACCAGTGTCTAATAATCCCCGAAATATCTGATCATTTCCTTTTCCCCAATGCACAGTTACCCTGGTAAAAGGCCGTCGGTCTCCTTGGGGAAGACTTAGAGGAAGGTTAACAGTATAAATTTGTGGCAGTGTAACAGGTTTCTCCCCCAGAGGGACCTTGCCTCCCCTTCATTCAAGGGGCTCAGGGTCTGTAAACTGTTTTAAGTACGGAAATTGATTAAGGGGCCGTGACTCTGTGTTTTTGTAATTCAGGTTAGACTTCTGTTCCCTTGACCTAGAACTCTTTTGTTTATACAGCTCCAACAAGAATTTAGTAGACTGACCTTCTATTGTATTTCTAGACACCCCATGATTTACTAGCCAATGCCACAAATCTCTGCGTGTCATATAATTTTGATGCCTCCTTTGAGTTTGTTGTCTATTATAATAGCCGTGTCTACCCTGTCTTTGGTGATTAAGTGCTGCCACCTGGCTTCTGCCAACTCGGGATCCTGTCATCCCCATTGTGTTTAAGGATTCCAGCTCAGTGACAGCAGTTCCTACAGTAATATCTGACCTACAGAGAAGTGCAACCACAGAGCTCTTGAGGGATGATGGTGCTAGTCTCACAAACTTATTTCTCACTGTTCTGGTAAAAGGTGTATCTTCTGGACATTCCTGGGGTGTAAGAGCAGGCTTTGCATGATAAATCCACTCTAATATCCCAATCTCTCTAAGCCTCTGGATCCCCTCATCTACATTATACCAGGGCAGTTCTGGCATTTCAACCTCAGGTAATGTTGGCCACCTTTTGTTCCATGTTTCAACCAACCACCCAAACAAGCTGTTAACACCTTTTCTAACTGCTCTAGCTATAACATTGAATGCAGAATCTCTGCTTAGTGGGCCCATATCAATAAATTCAGCCTGATTCAGCCTTATATTCCTCCCACCATTATCCCACACTCTTAAAATCCATTGCCACACATATTCCCCTCATTTCTGTCTATATATATTGGAAAACTCACACAGTCCTTTTGGAGTATAACGTACCTCCTCATGTGTGATACTTTGTACCTCACCTTTAGGGGCCTGTTGGGACTTCAGTCTAGTTATAGGTCTAGAAGAAATGAGGGGTGGTGGGGGTGGGTCATGAAAAGAATTAGAAATATCTTCCAAGCCATTTGCTTCAGGGCTTTCATTTGCAGTTTCATCTGGTGAGACAAGATTAATAACTCTAGGGCTAATCCCTTCAGGAGGAGGTTGGGTGGCCAATTCCTCAAGGCAGGCTGGAGGTGGGGCGGCTATGTCCTCAGGGCAGACTATTACAGGGTTATCTAAAGAAGGCTCAGCATGGTCTAGGGTTTCAACCTCACCCCCAACATCATTATCAATCCGTATGTCACCATCCCATTTTTCAGGGTCCCACTCCTTTCCAATCAATGCCCTCACTTTAACGGTAGAGACCATGCAAGACTGAGATTTCAGTTTACGTTGTAAAGTTGCTACTCTAACAATAAGATTCTGAGTCGGATTTTCAGAGATCTCAAGTCTACGGCTACAGGAAATAAGATTTTCCTTCAGGATACTCATAGAAACCTCTACATCTTTCAGATGGCGCTTAAGCTTCTCGTTTGAAGCCTTAAGCCTATCCCTTTCACCCTTTAATGTAGACAGTGTATCTAACAACAACCAACCAACATCTCTATAACTGTTATTTCTACAAAACTCTGTAAAGGTCTCAAAACATTATCCCCCAGAGTCTGGCTTTGTACAAGCGAAGCATTAGGAGAATCGAATGATGATATTTTGACTATCTCCTTTGCCAACTCAGTCCATGGATTGGGAGTGTCATTCTGATTAGGGGAATCAGAGTCTTTAGTGTCTCTGAGTCCAGTCAGAGTAGAAAACCATTCATAAAAACCCATTTTTAGGATTCTGTTCCTTAAGAACCACTCCTGGTACCAAGGTGTATTAGTTAGGGTTCTCTAGAGAAACAGAATCAACAGGGAACACTTGCAAATATAAAATTTATGAAAGCGTCTCACGTGACCGTAGGAATGCAGAGTCTAAAATCCACAGGGCAGGCTGCGAAGCCGATGACTCCGATGGATGGCCTGGATGAACTCCACAGGAGAGGCTCACCAGCCAAAGCAGGAATGGAAACTGTCTCCTCTGAGTCCTCCTTAAAAGGCTTCCCATGATTGCATTCAGCATCACTAATTGCAGAAGACACTCCCCTTTGGCTGATTACAAATGGAATCAGCTGTGGATGTAGCTGATGTGATCATGACCTAATCCTATGAAATGTCCTCATTGCAACAGACAGGCCAGGGCTTGCCCAATCAGGTGAACAGGTACCACAACTTGGCCAAGTTGACACCTGTCCCTAACCATGACAGTGTTCAAGATTATTCTGACTTGCAGAGAACACTGGAACTAGATTTCAGCAAATACAGTCTTCAAAAAAAAATCAAACTGATAAGTAGCCAAATAAATTTTATGGAAGTTTTACAACTGGAAAATTGTAAACCTGGGAAACAGAGCTCCAGAACTAAAACCAATAAGGCATGGAGTCTCAACCTCTCCTGTATGATAGTTTCACCTAAATACTAAGAATGCCAGTAAACCTTGGATATGGACTGCTCAGTCAGTGCCACTGCCTACCAGGGCATTCTTGCTAATCTTCCTCTCAGGTTGAGAACAATCTTTCGAACAGGAGAAACCTTGGTCACCTGAGCAAAGAACTCACTTTCAGGATAAATAAATGAGAAGGCTGCATGATATCTTTGAGCTTCTCTAGTTCTGTCATTTACCTCTCTTTGAGTGTGCAGCAGAGAGAATAGTGTATCTGGTTGTACTGCTGTCCTGAAGCTTTCTTTCCCTGTGTGTGTGTGTGTGTGTGTGTATGTATGTGTGTGTGAGTGAGTGAATGAGAGAGAGATTCTTCCTGTACTACTACATTTTTGGTTTGTTGGAGGAGGCAAAGTTTATTAATTAATGCGTTTAACTTATAGATAAGGTAATGTTACTATTGCGCAGCTCCACCTCCCACAATAAATTGTATTCCAGCAATAGACTTAGAATGACTTAGTTTAGAATGCATCAAGGAGGCAAATAAGTGGGTTGGCTAAATAAATACCAAAGGGAAATCTCAGTATGCATTGTAGATGAGTGAGTGACTCTTCAAATGTTCCAGTATGTATGGTAACAGCAGAGAGAAGTGGATATGAATTCTAAATAGGTTGAGGTATACAAAGTTAGAAGAAGCTTGTCATGAAAATGATATTTCTGAAGTATTCCGTTTGATCTGGAAACTTTAGGTAACATTTTCATACAATTTCATACTATATTTTAAATTACTTACCATTAAAAAATTTAACTCTAGGAAGATAAGCCAGTTTTAACTGTGGCATTTTGAACTCCTAGCATACTGTTGGGTGTCCTAGTTTGAGAAGTATGACTGTAGTGGTTAACTGACCAGATTTTGATCCAAATAATATAAAACCAAAGATTCTGCTTACAACCTGAATGGTCTTGAGAAAACATTTTACTCACTCTAATTTTTTGTTTCAACATCCATAGATTGCAGATAATACCTACTCCATTAAGAGAATGAAATGGGTGTCAGATGCAAAGTACGTGGCACTTTGCTGAGAATATGATTGTCACAGATGAATAGATATCAACAATATCATTCATAGTTCTTGGCTTCTTTAGGATATTGTCTTCAATATGTAGGCATCCATTTCCATTAAGTACCAACCACTTTCAGATGAAATGCCTTTTTCTATTTTTTTTTTTTTTTTTTTTTTTTTTTTTTTTTTTATTAACGGAAAGAAAAAAAAGAAATTAACACAACATTTAGAAATCATACCATTCTACATATGCACTCAGTAATTCTTAACATCATCACATAGATGCATGATCATTGTTTCTTAGTACATTTGCATCAGTTTAGAGGAACTAGCAACACAACAGAAAAAGATATAAAATGTCAATATAAAGAAAAGAAATAAAAGTAGTAGTAATAGTAAAAAACAACAACAACAAACAAACCAACAAGCAAACAAAACAAAAAAAAAACCCTATAGCTCAGATGCAGCTTCATTCAGTATTTTAACATGATTACTTTACAATTAGGTATTATTGTGCTGTCCATTTTTGAGTTTTTGTATCTAGTCCTGTTGCACAATCTGTATCCCTTCAGCTTCAATTACCCATTGTCTTACCCTGTTTCTAACTCCTGCTGAACTCTGTTACCAATGACATATTTCAAGTTTATTCTCGAATGTCCGTTCACAACAGTGGGACCATACAGTATTTGTCCTTTAGTTTTTGGCTGGATTCACTCAGCATAATATTCTCTAGGTCCATCCATGTTATTACATGGTTCACAAGTTTATCTTGTCTTAAAGCTGCATAATATTCCATCGTATGTATATACCACAGTTTGTTTAGCCACTCTTCTGTTGATGGAGATTTTGGCTGTTTCCATCTCTTTGCAATTGTAAATAACGCTGCTATAAACATTGGTGTGCAAATGTCCGTTTGTGTCTTTGCCCTTAAGTCCTTTGAGTAGATACCTAGCAATGGTATTGCTGGGTCGTATGGCAATTCTATATTCAGCTTTTTGAGGAACCGCCAAACTGCCTTCCACAGTGGTTGCACCCTTTGACATTCCCACCAACAGTGAATAAGTGTGCCTCTTTCTCCGCATCCTCTCCAGCACTTGTCATTTTCTGTTTTGTTGATAATGGCCATTCTGGTGGGTGTGAGATGATATCTCATTGTGGTTTTGATTTGCATTTCTCTAATGGCCAGGGACATTGAGCATCTCTTCATGTGCCTCTTGGCCATCCGTATTTCTTCTTCTGGTAGGTGTCTGTTTAAGTCTTTTTCCCATTTTGTAATTGGGTTGGCTGTCTTTTTGTTGTTGAGTTGAATAATCTCTTTATAAATTCTGGATACTAGACCCTTATCTGATATGTCATTTCCAAATATTGTCTCCCATTGTGTAGGCTGTCTTTCTACTTTCTTGATGAAGTTCTCTGATGCACAAAAGTGTTTAATTTTGAGAAGCTCCCATTTATTTATTTCCTTCTTCAGTGTTCTTGCTTTAGGTTTAAGGTCCATAAAACCACCTCCAGTTGTAAGATCCATAAGATATCTCCCAACATTTTCCTCTAACTGTTTTGGTCTTAGACCTAATGTTTAGATCTTTGATCCATTTTGAGTTAACTTTTGTATAGGGTGTGAGAGATGGGTCTTCTTTCATTCTTTTGCATATGGATATCCAGTTCTCTAGGCACCATTTATTGAAGAGACTGTTCTGTCCCAGGTGAGTTGGCTTGACTGCCTTATCAAAGATCAAATGTCCATAGATGAGAGGGTCTATATCTGAGCACTCTATTCGATTCCATTGGTCGATATATCTATCTTTATGCCAATACCATGCTGTTTTGACCACTGTGGCTTCATAATATGCCTTAAAGTCAGGCAGCGCGAGACCTCCAGCTTCGTTTTTTTTCCTCAAGATGTTTTTAGCAATTCGGGGTACCCTGCCCTTCCAGATAAATTTGCTTATTGGTTTTTCTATTTCTGAAAAATATGTTGTTGGGATTTTGATTGGTATTGCATTGAATCTGTAAATCAATTTAGGTAGGATTGACATCTTAACTATATTTAGTCTTCCAATCCATGAACACGGTACGCCCTTCCATCTATTTAGGTCTTCTGTGATTTCTTTTAACAGTTTTTGTAGTTTTCTTTATATAGGTTTTTTGTCTCTTTGGTTAAATTTATTCCTAGGTATTTTATTCTTTTAGTTGCGATTGTAAATGGGATTCGTTTCTTGATTTCTACCTCAGCTTGTTCATTACTAGTGTATAGAAAAGCTACAGATTTTTGAATGTTGATCTTGTAGCCTGCTACTTTGCTGTACTCATTTATTAGCTCTAGTAATTTTGTTGTGGATTTTTCTGGGTTTTCTACATATAGTATCATATCGTCTGCAAACAGTGATAGTTTTACTTCTTCCTTTCCAATTTTGATGCCTTGTATTTCTTTTTCTTGCCTAATTGCTCTGGCTAGAACTTCCAACACAATGTTGAATAATAGTGGTGATAGTGGACATCCTTGTCTTGTTCCTGATCTTAGGGGGAAAGTTTTCAATTTTTCCCCATTGAGGATGATATTAGCTGTGGGTTTTTCATATATTCCCTCTATCATTTTAAGGAAGTTCCCTTGTATTCCTATCTTTTGAAGTGTTTTCAGCAGGAAAGGATGTTGAATCTTGTCAAATGCCTTCTCTGCATCAATTGAGATGATCATGTGATTTTTCTGCTTTGATTTGTTGATATGGTGTATTACATTAATTGATTTTCTTATGTTGAACCATCCTTGCATACCTGGGATGAATCCTACTTGGTCATGATGTATAATTCTTTTAATGTGTTGTGGATACGATTTGCTAGAATTTTATTGAGGATTTTTGCATCTGTATTCATTAGAGAGATTGGTCTGTAGTTTTCTTTTTTTGTAATATCTTTGCCTGGTTTTGGTATGAGGGTGATGTTGGCTTCATAGAATGAATTAGGTAGTTTTCCCTCCACTTCGATTATGTTGAAGAGTTTGAGGAGAGTAGGTACTAATTCTTTCTGGAATGTTTGATAGAATTCACATGTGAAGCCGTCTGGTCCTGGACTTTTCTTTTTAGGGAGGTTTTGAATAACTAATTCAATCTCTTTACTTGTGATTGGTTTGTTGAGGTCGTCTATTTCTTCTTGAGTCAAAGTTGGTTGTTCATGTCTTTCCAGGAACCTGTCCATTTCTTCTAAATTGTTGTATTTATTAGCGTAAAGTTGTTCATAGTATCCTGTTATTACCTCCTTTATTTCTGTGAGGTCTAGTTATGTCTCCTCTTTCATTTCTAATCTTATTTATTTGCATCCTCTCTCTTCTTCTTTTTGTCAATCTTGCTAAGGGCCCATCAATCTTGTTGATTTTCTCATAGAACCAACTTCTGGTCTTATTGATTTTCTCTATTGTTTTCATGTTTTCAATTTCATTTATTTCTGCTCTAATCTTTGTTATTTCTTTCCTTTTGCTTGCTTTGGGATTAGTTTGCTGTTCTTTCTCCAGTTCTTCCAAGTGGACAGTTAATTCCTGCATTTTTGCCTTTTCTTCTTTTCTGATAAAGGCATTTAGGGCAATAAATTTCCCTCTTAGCACTGCCTTTGCTGCGTCCCATAAGTTTTGATATGTTGTGTCTTCATTTTCATTTGCCTCTAGGTATTTACTAATTTCTCTTGCAATTTCTTCTTTGACCCACTTGTTGTTTAAGAGTGTGTTGTTGAGCCTCCATGTATTTATGAATTTTCTGGCACTCCGCCTATTATTGATTTCCAACTTCATTCCTTTATGATCCGAGAAAGTGTTGTGTATGATTTCAATCTTTTTAAATTTGTTAAGACTTGCTTTGTGACCCAGCATATGGTCTATCTTTGAGAATGATCCATGAGCACTTGAAAAAAAGGTGTATCCTGCTGTTGTGGGATGTAATGTCCTATAAATGTCTGTTAAGTCAAGTTCATTTATAGTAATATTCAGGTTCTCTATTTCTTTATTGATCCTCTGTGTAGATGTTCTGTCCATTGATGAGAGTGGTGAATTGAAGTCTCCAACTATTATGGTATATGTGTCTATTTCCCTTTTCAGTGTTTGTAGTGTATTCCTCACGTATTTTGGGGCATTCTGGTTCGGTGCGTAAATATTTATGATTGTTATGTCTTCTTGTTTAATTGTTCCTTTTATTAGTATAGTGTCCTTCTTTGTCTCTTTTAACTGTTTTACATTTGAAGTCTAATTTGTTGGATATTAGTATAGCCACTCCTGCTCTTTTCTGGTTGTTGTTTGCATGAAATATCTTTTCCCAACCTTTCACTTTCAACCTATATTTATCTTTGGGTCTAAGATGTGTTTTGTAGACAGCATATAGAAGGATCCTGTTTTTTAATCCATTCTGCCAGTCTATGTCTTTTAATTGGGGAATTCAGTCCATTGACATTTAGAGTTATTACTGTTTGGATAATATTTTCCTCTACCATTTTGCCTTTTGTATTATATTATCATATCTGTCTTTCCTTCTTTCTACACTTTTCTCCATGTCTCTCTCTTCTGTCTTTTTGTATCTGACTCTAGTGCTTCCTTTAGTATTTCTTGCAAAGCTGGTCTCTTGGTCACAAATTCTCTTAGTGACTTTTTGTCTGAGAATGTTTTAAATTCTCCCTCATTTTTGAAGGACAATTTTGCTGGATATAGGAGTCTTGGCTGGCAGTTTTTCTCTTTTAGTAACTTAAATATATCATCCCACTGTCTTCTAGCTTCCATGGTTTCTGCTGAGAAATCTACACATAGTCTTATTGGGTTTCCCTTGTATGTGACGGATTGTTTTTCTCTCGCTGCCTTCAAGATCCTCTCTTTCTCTTTGACCTCTGACATTCTAACTAGTAAGTGTCTTGGGGAACGCCTATTTGTGTCTAATCTCTTTGGGGTGCGCTGCACTTCTTGGATCTGTAATTTTAGGTCTTTCATAAGAGTTGGGAAATTTTCAGTGATAATTTCTTCCATTAGTTTTTCTCCTCCTTTTCCCTTCTCTTCTCCTTCTGGGATACCCACTACACGTATATTTGTACGGTTCACATTGTCCTTGAGTTCCCTGATACCTTGTTCAAATTTTTCCATTCTTTTCCGGATAGTTTCTGTTTCTTTTTGGAGTTCAGATGTTTCATCCTCCAAATCACTAATTCTATCTTCTGTTTCTTTAAATCTGTCATTGTAGGTATCCATTGTTTTTTCCATCTTTTCTACTTTATCTTTCACTTCCATAAGTTCTGTGATTTGTTTTTTCAGTTTTTCTATTTCTTCTTTATGTTCAGCCCATGTCTTCTTCATGTCCTCCCTCAATTTATCGATTTCGTTTTTGAAGAGGTTTTCCATTTCTGTTCGTATATTCAGCATTAGTTGTTTCAGCTCCTGTATCTCATTTGAACTATTGGTTTCTTCGTTTGACTGGGCCATATGTTCAATTTTCTGAGCGTGATCCGTTATCTTCTGCTGGCGTCTGGGCATTTAGTCAGATTTCCCCGGGTGTTCGACCCCACAGGTTGAAAGATTTTTCTGCGCAGTCTCTGGGTTCTGTTCTTCCTATCCTGCCCAGTAGGTGGCACACGTGGCACACGCCTGTCTGTGGGTTCCACCAGCGAAAGTTGCTGTGGGTCCCTCAACTCTGGAAAACTCTCGCCGTAGGGGAGGTTCGGCAACCGAAGCGTCTTGGAAGAATGCCAGCCGGCCCGGGGTTCCAAACGCGGGGAGGGTCGCCGGCTGTCGCAGCACAGGAGAGCGTCCGGCCAAATTAGCTAGTCGGCCCGGGGCACCAAGCGTGGCGGGAGGGCGCCAGCTGTCGCAGCCCGGGAGAGTGCACTGCTCCCAGCCGACGGGGGAGTCACGTGTTTGGAAGGGATCCCCCGGTCACTGTTCTCCGCAGTCTGGGGATTTCCGACCCAACTATCTCAGTTGTTCCGGGGGGCCTCGTGTGGTGGGGGCACCAGCCGCCGCGGCCTAAGGGGACCGCCTGTCCAATTCTACCAGCTGGCCTGGGAAGGTGGAAGGGAGGGACTCCGGTCGCTTGCTGTCCCACCCAGGAAAGCCCGTGCCCCTTGGTGATCTCACCGGAGCTGGTTCTCCCAGATAGTCAGCCGTTCCAGGATGGGGTAGCTGTCCCTTTGATTTCCCTCGTGGCTCCGGGAGCTGCTCTGTATTATCTCCACTCCCCCAGTAGTTGTTCTGGAGGAGGAAAGGTGAGGGCGGCAAGGCTGTCGAGGCTGGTGGCGGAGGAGCACGGTGAAGGCGGGGGACGAGGGCACCGTGTTGGTTGGAGAGCAGCCGGAGCAGGAGGGGGAGG
Source organism: Tamandua tetradactyla (assembly GCF_023851605.1). NCBI lineage: Eukaryota > Metazoa > Chordata > Mammalia > Pilosa > Myrmecophagidae > Tamandua > Tamandua tetradactyla. Next base: position 43,859,333 of record NC_135344.1, read on the forward strand.
AGGGGGGTAGGGAGGTCGGGCGGCTCGGCTGCTGCGGGGCGCGTGCGCCGCGCGGCGGTCCGGCGGAGAGAGAGAGGGGGTAGGGAGGTCGGGCGGCTCGGCTGCTGCGGGGCGCGTGCGCCGCGCGGCGGTCCGGCGGAGAGAGAGAGGGGGTAGGGAGGTCGGGCGGCTCGGCTGCTGCGGGGCGCGTGCGCCACGCGGCGGTCCGGCGGAGAGAGAGGGGGTAGGGAGGTCGGGCGGCTCGGCTGCTGCGGGGCGCGTGCGCCGCGCGGCGGTCCGGCGGAGAGAGAGAGGGGGTAGGGAGGTCGGGCGGCTCGGCTGCTGCGGCGCGTGCGCCGCGCGGCGGTCCGGCGGAGAGAGAGAGGGGGTAGGGAGGTCGGGCGGCTCGGCTGCTGCGGGGCGCGTGCGCCGCGCGGCGGTCCGGCGGAGAGAGAGAGGGGGTAGGGAGGTCGGGCGGCTCGGCTGCTGCGGGGCGCGTGCGCCGCGCGGCGGTCCGGCGGAGAGAGAGAGGGGGTAGGGAGGTCGGGCGGCTCGGCTGCTGCGGGGCGCGTGCGCCGCGCGGCGGTCCGGCCCAGATGAAATGCTTTTGACACAAATAACCACAAAGTTGAACCTAGGCATTTTACAAAATGCTTGATCCACTGACTATATTCATATCTTTTACATGAATATTGATCCTATTGTGTTGTATTTTAAAATAATTGTAATATTAAATCTATATGGTAAAGCCACCAATCTTTTGGTAGTGAACAAGCTTTTTTCTGGAAACAACAAAAAAAAAAGGGTGTCCCCAACTGTGAATTATATGAAAAAGAGGCAGGATCTAAAATGAAACTAAAAATTCCGAAGATGGGACTTGATAGGCAAGGGGGATTTCTGCTATCATTTTAGGGATCCTTGGCTTTGTCTTTGAAGAGATAAAACAGGCTTGAAGACACTCTGGTGGAGGGACCAGATGACTCTCACATTGATAGTGGCTGTGAGTAGGCACAAAAGCCCCCCACTTGATTTCCCTAGGTTGATTTGCATATTACTTTTAGATCTGGCTTCCCTTAATAAATTGTCAGCTAAATGTTCCAGCCTTGTCTATCAATGGAGAATTCAGAGGGTCCAGGCTTGATTTGCATGCCAGGATATGACCCTGAACACATCAAGGTGGTGATAAAAGTAACCAGCAGAAGATCTCTAGGAGAAAAGAATTTCTTCATGAAGCAACATGCCCTTGGTATCTCCTGTAGGTTGGATGATACTAATAGAGTCAGCATGCTCACTTGCAAACTCAACTGTAAATCTTCCAATCTGCCACCTTCACAAAGAGACTTTGTCAACCCCAATGTTTCCTTGGTAGAAAATGTGTTTGCAAAAGCTATCCAGCTCAATTTCTGAAGGTAAAAACTTTCCTAATTCAGAAGCTCTTAAGATATGGTCCATGTGACTCAGAGTCTTAAAGTGGGAAAAACGTAATTAGCACTTTTCAGCTTCAAAGAAGATTATAAACACTGGCTAATTAAACTTCCCAACACCTCCGTGATACGGATGTAGTCATTTCCCCTTTTTGGACAGGTTAAGATATCTATTCAAGGGAAGAGAATACAGCTGCTCCTCTCCTGCAGGGCAGCAATGAAACCTTTCTCCACTCAGCAGGAGTTTAGGCACAAAGTTAAGTTTAATCAAACATTTAATCAGCATCATTTTCATGAAAAGCTATGTGCCTTACTTTGTGTTCTGTGGTGGTAGGAAAACAAAAACTGTGTGAATTAGTATTTATTGTTTTTAGGGAGTTTAACATATTGTTGAAAGGATAGGACATTAAATTATTTTACTAAATATAATGCAAGGGAAAATATGGGAAGATGTGATATGTCCACTCTCCAGACTGCCTTCCTATTCTCCATTCTGTGCACTGCTGTGAATATACACTCTGATATATTTTTTTGGAATGTAAGTCCAGTCATATTTCTCTACTAGTTGTAGCTCTTCCATGATTTCGTATCACTTGAAAGATAAATTCAAAACCTCTAGGATGATATTTACTAATCTTTGTGATCTTGGTCACCACCAACCTGTTAAGTTCAACTCCTTTGGCCTTTGCCCAGTGAGCTCCCATCTTAGAAAATCCCTTGTTAATCTACAGATATGCTGCATTTATTGAAATCCCTATGTCAATACCTCTTTGCCCAAATGTTTGACCCATTTCCCTTTCCTTGTGAACTCCCTCTCTTCCTTTAAAAACCAACTCAAGGGTCAGGTGCCCTTATGCTTTCCCTGACCCTGCCCTCCCTTAATCCCTACATTCTCTGAGGCCCCATAGCACTTTGCATAAGCTGTTGTTATTAAGTTTTCACAATGTTCTATGATTATTTGTATATCTCCAATTAGAGTATCAATAAGGCCATAAAGGGTAGGGATTATGTTTTATTCATTACTATATCCCTAGAGTTTGGCATGGTCACTGACAAATTACAGTGGTGGTTGAATAACTGAATTGTTATCCAGCCTATACCTTGGCATTCCTCCCTTCTCACTGTACACTCTGATTTTAGTGACTGTTCTCTGTGATCCAAGGGCCTTTTGTATATGCTGCTCTCTTGGCCTGGGATATCTTCCACTTCTACCACATACCACTGGGCTAATTCTGACTCATTTATCAGTGCTCACCTACTCAGCTCAAGTGGCATTGTTATTCTGAGCAGGTTCTCTGACACCCATGCCCAAACAGGATCAGGAGCCCTTCTCATGTGCTTTCTTATAAACAGTACATAACCATATCATAATATTTTTTACCTTCTCTTCATTTGCTTTGTTTTATCCATTGGATTGTGAGCACCTTTATATCAGTGATTTATCTTACTGAATTTTGGGCGCTCACAACTTAGCCCAATGACTGATGATTTACACTGGGTAAATATATACTTACATATATACATAGTAAGTGATGGAATGAATGAATAATGAGATTCACATGGGCCAAATAATTTAAAACAGTACCATGTAAGAGGTTTATAGTGACTTATTCTTTCAATGATGTAAGATATGGAGAGTGCAAAGGGAAAGAGTAATTTCACCTTGAAGAAACAGCACCAACAGAACCTAGTGTGATAATGAGTGTTTTTGCTGTAGGAGTCCATGAGGAACTGGCCTTATCTATAAAAGATTCATGTTTTGGGGTAGCCTTAGAAAGTGTGTGGATAGGCACAGTGGGAACAGTTAAGCGTGAAGCATGGTGGGTGCGAGGGTGGTTCAGTGGTAGAATTCTCGTTTGCCATGGGGGAGACCCGGGTTCAATTCCTGGCCCACGTACTTCCCAAAAACAAACCAACAAGCCAACAAAAACAAACAAAGAAAATTCAACAAATGGTGCTGCAATAATGGGATACTCACATGGAGAAAGAATGAAATGTGACCCTGCCATATAGCGTACAA